>NW_026137640.1:600000-789445 GCF_019393585.1 Leptopilina boulardi | reverse complement strand
GAATGTTTTTTATGCTTTTGGATGCGTTTTTGGTCATAAAAAGTGTGTTCCTCTACTCGGATCTGGGTGTCAATTTTTTTCTACACTTTTCGGTGTATTTTGTGCAGGAATATACAATAAAATCTTCTGCCTAAGAAAAATTGAATTTTTTTGGGAACTTTTTTATGGTTATGGAAGCCTTTTTGGTGGTAATAGGGATGTGTTGCTAGTGTATCAAATAATTCTCATATGTATATAAAATTAATAAAATGAATATAACATTTATAAAACTATTATTGAAAATTGCGATTGACATTATTTAGAAAAATTATTAAAATTTCTTTATATATATGTGTAAATATAAATTCACATAAAATATATAATAGATGGATTCGTGGATGTGGAAGAATAATTGTTACGATCGATTGATTCGTATTTACTTCCCTAACCGTAAATTTGGTCCAGGCAACACAACAATCGTTGTGTCCGGTAGATTGTAAAGTCAATCTAGCTGGGATTAAATTAGTTCAATATCACTTTGGGTTCAAGGGATTGTGTTCAGCCAACTGAATTGAAACGTGTACAAAAAAAATTTCTTTCAAAGAAATAAAAAGAATGGCATTTCTTTTTATTCAATTTCCTTTTTTTCATTTTCCCTTTTTAAAAATTTTTTTTTTGAAAAATATATTCGATAAATAATACTGTTTTTCAAAATGTGGAATAAGAGAAATAAAACTAAAAATAGTGGAGGAGTTTTGTAAAAAAAAAGAAAAAAGTAGAAACATTGCATTGTGATAGGCACGTACTGTGAGAAAACGTGGTTTGTTTTCTTAAACAGTCATTTTCTTTTTCGTGTCTCAACTTTTTCGTTTCTCGATTATTCCCCATCGAATTCTCATTTATAAAAAAAAAGCAAATTAAAATGATTAATTCGTATTTTCATATTATTTTATAAATCACTAAAAATTATATTTACAAGTTTGTAATTAACTTATACAAAATATTAGAACTGATTATAACCAGTTAGTAAAATATGAATATAATGGCAACTAACTGAAACTTACTTGTTAAATTCGAGATAAAAATGAAGCAACCTACATATAACTCGAAAGTTATACAGAATACTCTTGAAAAGTTAGTTATAAGTACCCTTAACAGAATTTCCAGTAATTTGAATTTCAAGTAAATTAAAAAAAAAAAAGAACATTTTGTTTCTCCATTGTAAATTTGTTATGTCACCAAAATTTAAAAAAAAAAGAAATTTCATTTAAAATGTTTCATAAAAAAAACAGGAAATGAAGTGCTAAAAAATCTACATAAAAAATACTTATAATTAAACTTTTCTTAGAGTTTCTTATTTCCTTTTGAAAAGTCGTTATTTTTAATATTCTGTCCTATTCTTGCCGCCTCAAGATATAATAATATTTAATGTTTGTTATCTCCTTTTTTCATTATGTGCGAGTATTTTAATTATCCCTGTGGCATTTTTTTTTCTTTTTTTTTTTTTTTTAATTCTTTTGAAGATTGTACTTTAATTAAATTGAGTCATAAACAAATGTAGAATGAAGAAAATAGACAAAAAAGAAAAAATTCTTTTACCTTAGTTACGTGACAGCAAAGAAGTTGAGAGAAATTGTGTAAGATAAAGAAAAATATATCTCAATAAAAGGGAGGAATTTTATATATATATATATATATATATAAAGTAACATTTATAGAAGCGGATGCTACCAATGGGATTTGTCAAAAAAAAAAAAAAAAATTTACGTTCAAAGCGTGCGATTTATCCTCAGGGGCATTTTACAAGAGGTCACTTATGAATCGATATATGTGCGGTTTCACAATATTTTACTAAAGATCAAACAAGGTAATTTAAAAAAAAAATGGGGGGGGAAACTATAAAAGTTCCTTTTTCTGCTACCTCAGCAAGAATGAGGATTTTTTTTTAGGATAAAAAGGATGGCTCGTAAAAAGACAACAATATTTGTTGTCCACCTCTATATAAAAGATCATATTGGTATAGTTTTCCTTTTCAAAAAGTTATGATCGGCTGACAATAAAATTTCCCCAAGTTTTATGACTTAAGAAGTTATATATTGTAAAATGTCACATTTATCATTTTTAACTGTTTTATAGTGTAAAGCCCGTCAGTTTAAGGTGTATTTATGAACCCGGAAGAGCAAAGTGCGGAAGTTCATTTTCGTGATTTATAATAATAAAATTAGAAAATATATACAATTTTTCTTGCACTGATATACAAATTTTATACAAAATTTTCATACTCGAATAAAAAAAAAAAAAAATCTAGTGTTAGAAGCGATATGAAATATTGTGTGTGATATTGATAAGGGAGTGGCAAATAGTAAATATAAGCATTGCTCTTTTTTTTTTTTTTTTTTTTTAATATTGGGGTATATGTCGTCGAATTGTTGATTACTCTTGAGAAAAAATAAGGTCATCATTTGAACACGTAACATGTGCACTATGTATGGTAGTGACAAATATGAAAAAGTGCACAACCATTAAGTGAAAAAAGTGAAAAAAACGGTGTTCTATCCCTACACACCAGAAAATGTATATATTGATGATAAATAGAGGAACATCAAACCTTTTTTTTTTACATCATTTTTTTGAAAAAATAATTTTCACTAAAAAAAATGCAATTTTTAAATTTTCTCTCTATTGATTATAAATTATCTAAAAAATTTGTGAGAATTAATTCAAATTTTCACTTTGTTTTAATAAAATATTACTGGTTTAGTAAATATATTTTTCTACCAAAATTTTTAGTAAAAAAATAACTAGTTTTTAGTTAAATATTACTACCAGACATTTTTTGGAATTAGAAATATTTTTTTTTTTTTTTTTATCAAAATTTTAATGACTTAGTAATTAACTAATTTTAAATTATAAAGTAATAAACAAATATTAATATTTAATTTAATAATATATATTTTCCTAAAAAAAATTTTTTTGTGAAAAAATGACTTAAAAATAAGGGGAAATTTTTACTAATTTAAATTAGTAAACAAATTCTCACTAAAACAAATAACAGTAAAATATTGATATTTTTTTTTATCAATAATATCGATGGTAATGAAGAAGAGAACATATTTTTTTTATCGATAAAAATTTTTTTTTTGAAAGGAAAATATGAAGATGAACTTCAAAAAAAAAAAAAAAAAAAAAAAATTCCTTAACTTTCATTCAAAACTCTTATATATATTTACCTCACTTGAGCGACTTTGCTTTTTGATGTCTGAAGAGACTTTTTTTTAACGAGCTCTTCTCGATACTTTAACTAATTATAAACAATCGTAATTACCGAGAAACTTTTCATATTCATAATTTTAATCATAAAAAATTAAATAAACTTCTCAATTCAATTTTTTTTCAAGTAGATATATATGTAATAATAATAATAATAATAATAATAATAATAATAATAATAATGATAATAATTTATAACTTTTTCATGTATCTTCTTTATAAAAAAAATTATATAAAATTATTTATAAATTAAATTATTCGTTATAGGGTGTGAAATTTAAAAAAATATTCTTCCAATTTTCCTATAAAAAATTGCCAATGAGTTTAATAAGCGAAAATAATTAAAATTGTCCATTTATTTGGGGGGAGGGGGAAATTATATCGAAATTATTTTCTTTTACTATATATTATTTTTTTTTAAGATAAAATATTTTAATTTCATAAAGAGAAAAAAAAATCCCTATATGTATATTTATTTTTCTACGCTTCATAAAGAATAAATTAATTCTCATGTTTTTTAAGAATGTAACAGAGTCTCTTTGTCAGATGAGAGTGGTTTCGTGATATTGCATAGTTAATAACATTCTGCCACGAATTCTAACAGAATCTTGCCTCCACTACTAAATAATCCACCTGGCTGAAGATTATACCATCTTATATACTCTGTAAGAGCTTACCTAATTCCAAAAAATGTCCGACTATATATATATATATATATATATATATATATATATTATTATATTTTCTCTTAATAAGAACTTATCTCAAGAGATTAGAAAATCTTATGTATATTAAATCAAGTTAATATTATCATTCACTATATATATATAATTTATTCTTCAGTTATTTTTTCAACTAAAAGTTATAATTAAAAATTGTATTTTTTTTTTCATTTTCCCATTTTAAATATTACACGCAGGGAATTAGCAAGAAAAAATGAGTTTCTATTTTTTAGAAGCCTTCTACAAAAAATTTTGAAATAATTAAGAAGAAAATTTATGACTCATAAACAATGAAAATTCTAATTAACAAGTAATTTATTGGAAAAAAAACAACTTAATAGCAAAAAATGTAAATAATTATATTAATAAAATTAAATCGACACTCATTTGAAGAAATAACAACAATATAAATATGTGTGAGAAAAATCGCTATGTCCTAGATGTGAATCTTTTTTCCCAGATTGTATATACTAAAATTTTATAATCCACTTAGGTACTACTTTTCGAGACTGGATTCTATCTTAAAAGAAACTTCTTAACTGGGGTAAATTTAGTTACTGGAATCTTATCGAACAAATGTGAAAATGTACAAAGAAGAAAAAGAAGAGTATAAAAAAAGAAAAAAATTTTTAAAATTGAACCATTTTGTTTTTTTTTTTTTATACAACTATTCAAAAGAAAAATATTTCTCTATTCAGTTTTTTTTTGAAAATGTCATATAATTTGAAAATTTTTGATATACGAAATTTAAATGGAATAAACTTAAAAATATACTTTTTTAAAAACATTTTCTCATCCGCTTGATATAACATGTGAACTTGTGTTCAATGAAACGTGAAACATTAAAGCGCATAATCTTTCCTTTGCAGGAACCGCGCCATCAGAAACATCGCATATTTCACCTTCCTTTCTGTATATATATATATATACTACATTCAATATGGAACTTTTATGAATTATCTTCATGCTTCTTAATCTTATCTTATAACCGCACAAACATTTCATCACCCTTGAGAATTTCAATTTGAAATTTCTAACATTTTTCATATATACAAACTTGAAAGAGATATAATATATAATATTAACACAGTTTGGAATTTTCTTGTCAAACTGAGGGAATAATTTTCTTCAAATGTTTATATATATATTTTTTTTGAAAGATTACTTCTATAATTCATTGCGATTTTTTTTTTATATGAAAAAAATCCAAAGAAAACCATTTTTTTTTTCTATTGAAAATTTGATTCTTCGATTGAGAATTTTATTAAGAAAAGTAATTAAGAGATTAAAAATTTCAAAAAAAAAAAAAAAAACAATTTAGGCATCAATCCAAAAAAAAATATATATATGTGAAGAAAAAATCGTGGTACATATGATAAAACTGGGAATTTATTCCATGTTGATATCGTGACCAATTTGAGGCATAAGATTTTATATACGTTTATATGAGCTTCGTGTGCAGGACAAGAGAAATAAATCGTGACTTATGTATGGCACAAAATTGCTTTAATACTATATATATATATATATATATATATAGAAAAAACGCATTAAAGTAGAAATTACTAAACTATATTTTTCCATTTAGTAAAATCTCAACTCTCTCAAGTAGAATATTAAAACTAAAATCAAACCCTCTGCGTCCATATCGAAAACTAACCAGAATTAAGTTATTTTATTCGCCTCCAGTATATATTGTAATTAATCTTGATCGACTTTTAATGAAATAATCGACTACCAATTTGACACCGAGAATTTCCAATATTAGAAATTAACGATATCGTATAAACTATGGTCAATCTTTTATTTGAATTTTTATTTCATCTCTCTTTTTAAATATTAATAATCAGAAAATCATTTTTTGAAAAATTTTCCTATTTTTAAATTTATTAATTAATCCTTAATTTGAAAATAAAAAGTTTATCGACTTACATTGAACTGCCATTCAGCTGTATTACATGTCCTTCAGGAGCTGATAAACACCTTTGGCTTCAGAAACGAACATATCTGAAAAATGTAAAAAAAAAGACAAATTCGTAGATAAAACAATAATAATTAGAGAAAATATATAAATAAACGATTAAAAATATTAATTAAAAAATCGAAAGAATTTGGAAAGATTTTGATTTTTTCTTTAATTTGATAAGAAACCTAATTATTCGATATAATAAAAGTTTCGAAATTATGTCGATGTGGTACTTGTATATAAAAAAAATTAATTAACAATTAATAATAATTATTAATTAAAAAAGTTAGATTAATTTTCATGTATATATAATACACAAGTGTATGTCTTTTACGAGATTTCAACATTGCCTGCGAAATTATTGACGTGGAAGAAAGTAAATGGCGATAATAAAGTGTGTAAACTCAAAGTAGCACGTAAACGGAAACTAGTGACGTCATTCTGCGGATGCACAGCAGATGCTGAAAGTGCACCGACCTCATCCGTCCTCTACGAAACTGCAGAAGGTGTGACGTCATCGCGCAGATCCTCCTACAGTTTCCATGGGGACGATGACGTCGTTCCGCGAAACTGGAGAATAAGAAGGTCGACGATATATATATATATATATATATATATATATATATATATATATATATATATATATGAGAGGGGAGTGTGTTGTAATACAACCAAATAAATGGCTGACTATATATATATATAGAGAGAGAGAGAGAGAATCAAGAGAGATTCAACCCGGAAGAGGCAAATTTTATTTTCGCTTACAATTCCACGTTTATCATTTATAATACGAAAATTTCAAGAAAAAAAAAAAAAAATTATTCACACTCATTTAGGTCGCAATTTTACATGCGATAAAAAATTCCTTCTTAATCAAATATTTTTCATCCCCTATATATAAATTTTTTGAGCTTAAAATCAGTTTGCTGCAAACTATTCATAGATCTATAATAATTTTTTTTAATAATAAGTTAACAATTTTCTTCTATTTACCACTTCTATAGATTTTTCGATTAAAATTGTACCAATAATAATTTTAAGAATACGCGAGAAATGCTTTTAACAAAATTGTATACCACAATATCACAGTGAAACGTATATATATAAAACTAAGAAAGAAAAAAAAAAGTAGAATTGCTAATTGCATAAGGATTCTTTGCAGAAAGCAGCTTTCGCGCAGAGAGCTAAACTAAATTCAATAATACCTGCTTTCCCTGTTTGCAAAAGCAAGTGTAGGCGTTGGATATGAAAAAATATAGTCCTCATTTCGCTTTTCAGAAGATGAAGAAGAAGAAGAAGATAAAGAAAAAAAGAGAAGAAAAAGGTTCTTTTACAAAAGTAGTTCACCAGAGGGAAAATTTAAGAAGCAAAAAGGATATTATCGTTCTCAACATTTTTTTTACCCCTTTTAGATAAGTTTCTTTTTTGAATTATGCATCTTGATAGCTGTGTGAAAATTCAATGTATATTTTTAAAATGAAAAATGCAAAAAAAAAAAATTTTTTATTATATTATTATTCCTTTTTACGGAATAGAGTTCAATCTTTTATATTGATCAAATATAATATTAGTGAAGAAATAAATTTCAAGAAAGAAGGAAAAAGAGATATATATGAATAAATATATAAAAAAAAAAAAATTGAACCATCGCGAGTTGCATTTGCAGTGAAAGATATAGGGTTCCGTACAACCTTCAAATATATTTTGTATGCAAACATGAATTAAAAAAAAAAAAAAATTAACAACCATTAGTAACCAATACCATAATGCACTACTAAAGGAAAAAAAATTACCAACAAGTTCACAATCATTGGTAACAACTAACTAAGAGCTACATGAAAAAAATTACCAATGATTTTTACAACTATTGGTAACAACTAAAACTACAAGCAAAAATTACCAATGATTTTAACAACCATTGGTACTACTAACTAAAACTACATGCAAAAATTACCAATGATTTCTACAACCATTGGCAACAACTAAAACTACAAGCAAAAGTAACCAATGATTTCTACAACCATTGGTAACAACTAACTAAAACTACATCCAAAAAGTTACTAATGATTTCTACAACCAATAGTAACGACTAAAACTACAAGCAAAAGTTACCAACGATTTCTACAACCATTGATAACTACTAACTACAACTAAAACTACAAGCAAAAAGTTACTAATGATTTCTACAACCAATAGTAACGACTAAAACTACAAGCAAAATGTTACCAACGATTTCTACAACCATTAGTAACAACTAACTAAAACTACATACAAAAAGTTACCAATGATTTCAACAACCATTGGTAACAACTAAAACTACAAGCAAAGTTACTAATAATTTCTACAACCATTGGTAACAACTAAAACTACAAGCAAAGTTACCAATAATTTCTACAACCATTGGTAACAACTAAAACTACAAGCAAATGTTACCAATAATTTTTACAACCATTGGTAACAACTAACTAAAACTACATGCAAAAAGTTACTAATGATTTCTACAACCAATAGTAACGACTAAAACTACAAGCAAAAGTTATCCATGATTTCTACAACCATTGGTAACTACTAACTACAACTAAAACTACAAGTAAAAGTTACCCATGATTTCTACAACCATTGATAACAAGTAACTACAACTAAAACTACATACAAAAAGTTACCAATGATTTCAACAACCATTGGTAACAACTAAAACTACAAGCAAAAGTTACCAACGATTTCTACAACCATTGGTAACAACTAACTAAAATTACATGCACATAGTTACCAATGATTTTTGCAACCAATAGGAACGACTAAAACTACAAGCAAAAGTTATCCATGATTTCTACAACCATTGGTAACTACTAACTACAACTAAAACTACAAGTAAAAGTTACCCATGATTTCTACAACCATTGATAACAAGTAACTACAACTAAAACTACATACAAAAAGTTACCAATGATTTCAACAACCATTGGTAACAACTAAAACTACAAGCAAATGTTTCCAAATGATTTTTCCAACCATTGGTAACAACTAACTAAAATTACATGCACATAATTACCAATGATTTTTACAACCATTGGTAAGTACTAACTACAACTACATGCGCAAAATTACCAATGATTTCTACAACCATTGGTAACAACTAACTAAATCTACATGCAAAAAGTTACCAATGATTTCTACAACCATTAGTAACAACTAAAACTACAAGCAAAAGTCACCAATGATTTTCACAACCATTGGTAACAACTAACTAAAACTACATGCAAAAAATGCAAACATGCAAATCACAACAAAGCACTACTAAAAAAAAGAACTAATAATACGATTTTACAATTTTTGGTATCTACTAAAGAAAAAAATTACGAAGTATACGGAACCCTATAAATATACCAACTTAAAATACTAACAAATGCAAGAATTATGAATATTTATATTTATTATAATTAATAACTCTATTTTAACTGAGTATTGATCTTTGCGATAAAAAATTAACAAACACTTTAATTTCTAAAATCTAAATTAAAAAAAAAGAAAATTTTACATTACATATAACAATGTTTCAATAAAAATTCGTTATTCCAAACTTCGCACACAACTTTCCAGACATGTTTTTGTCTTTGAGCATTCTCGTTACCGTGATTATACATATATACATATTTCTATTTTATGTATTTATGGTATCATATATGCATAAATCACTGCTTACATTACACATATATGATATTGCAAAAACATGCAAACCGTGAAATTCTCTTTAGAAATGAAAAACAATATGTGTGTAACGTTTCCGCATAGAATAGCAGAACAACCTCGCTTATCATTGTCGGCATAATAATATGTAATAGAAACAAATGTTGGTAATTTTTTTTTTCTTTAACTAAAATTGGAATTGCAAATTCAAAAAATATCCCTCTCCTATCTACACGCGAGTAAAAATAAAATTTAAATCACAATAAATATGAAATTTTCTTTTTTATAAGTGAGAAATAAAAAATTATATATTTTATATTGATTTTCAGTGTAATATCTCACTTATTTGATTTTACAAATTGTAATTTTCCATTGCGCAATAAACATATAAATAAATATATATATGAAAAAGAAACCTTTTCTAAATAATATGCAAATGGAAATTCTGGCACTAAAGGTAAATGCAGTTATGCAGAGCATGTTAGAAATGCAGAAAGTTCGATGACTGAACCTCTTACGCATGCGAAGAGAAAATCAAGTAACGTGTACCGAATTATACGACTGATGCTATTCCCAGTGCATCGCATATTCTATATATTTAAACGATATTCATCGGAGAAACTTGTAATAGAGGACACGCGAGCTCGAGAAATTTTGAAGGATCAGGAATAAAATTATTCTCTCATGGAATATAATATATTTTCACGTATAACATCAAACTAATTTTCAGCTTCTGTATATATAAATATATATATATCAGTAAAATCAAATATTTGATAATCTAATACAATTATATTAACTATTAATCCTTTATATTATTAAATTTTACCAAAATTATTTTCAAAATCGAGAAAAATTACTCTATTTTTGTTTTCTTTTTTTCACCCTAATAAAATAGTGAAAGATTTTTACTGAAAAATTTAAAACTTTTGCTATATACTTGAAACCTTTTGCTGTTCCTATTTTTCCGTCAACAAAACTCGATTATCATTTCTAAGTATTAGTTTCGATAAATTCTCATTTTTTTATATCCTAAATTGTATTTATAAAACTTAATTATTAATTAATATTAATAAAAATTATTTCAATATAAATACTCACTGTTTTCATGAATGTCCTCCCAACGAAGACGACCACAGCAAAATGATAGTCTCCAAGCCATTTATCTCCAGAGATCCCTCCTCTATGGGTTAGAATCAAAATTTCCTGAATATTTGAAAAATAACCTTTTACAAGGAGACTGGATTTTAATGGCTCGAATTTCTCTTCTTGCTGTACCTGGAGCTGTTTCCCCAAGTCTAAATCATCAATACCGGAAGCTGAAAAAAAAAAAGAAATTAAAACATTAATTTATGCACAAAATCTAAAAATAAAAATATTTGTTGTCAATAATGTAAATAATTTTTTATTCCAAGAATATTTCCCTTCAAAGTAAATTTTATTAATACAATTTAAAAAAAGGACAATAGAAATATTTTCCAAAATTTCCGTTAGCGATAGAGGAAAAATTTAAAGATATATAAACGAATATTTAATATTTTTAGTAAAATAAAAAGTATTAAGAAAAAATTTTTCAACTGCTTCTCTGTTTGCCAAAATGTTAACATTATTTTTAAAATCGAGAAAAATATCATAAGCCAAGAAATATAATGGTCATAATAAAAATTGTTATTGGTCGAGAGGTTATAAAAAATGCATTAAGAGAACGCGACAGATGACAAATTTTACGAATAAGAATTCTAACACCTCTTTTATAATTGTACAATAAACGTAGAAATTATATGACAGAAGTTAAAGTGTGTATACTTATAGTACTTCTAATAAACTTATATATATATACAAATAAAAATTCAAATAGAGAAAAATTAAAAAAAAAAATTATTCTATAAAAAACAATTTCGAATATAAATAAATTTTTTTATATATAAATTATATTATTTTCGTAGAGAAATTTAAAAAAGAAAATGACCTAGAAATCGTATTTCCGGAAAGAAGACACTATTCACATATATAAGAAAAGAAACTGACCCTTTTTAGTATAAATTTGTCTCCTTTCATTTATATAGAGAGGACGTTTATTTTTCTCTTCGTTAGCTTTGAACAATTTATCGATTTTTCTCAATCTCGATCTACTATACTACTGTGACTTCAGAGACGCGAGATTCAATTTAATCGCGAACAGGAAATCCGATCGAGCATCATATCCGATATCCTGTAGATATATATATATATATAATATTTGTCGACTATTATTTTACGTTTCTTGATTTTTGGTCATTTTATATCCGACCGCTTTCACGTCATATGTATATATGTATATATATCAAAGTTATTTGAGTTCATCATAAAGTTATTGTTGTTTGCGCAAATAATAAGCCTGAGGGCATCTCTTCAAGTCTCTAACATAAGCATCTCATACATATATAAATATGATCTTATAAACAATATTATTTTGAAAAAACTTTTTATATTAACATTTTTTTTCTTTCATTTTATGTTGGTATTTGAATTTTACAAATTATTTACTATTTATTAATTCCATTTAATTAATTTAATTTATTTATTTAATATATTTAATGAATTTTTTTATTATATTTATTTTATTATATTTTTTTATTTATTTAATATGTAAAAATTTGAAAAGTTATAAATTGCAGAAGAAAAAAAATGGGATGCACATAAAATAAAATCCAACACGGAAGTTAATTGCAAAAATCTCATATATGAAAAATTCTATACATAATTTAATATAAATGCCATTAAATACGCGGAAATCCCAAACGGAATTATATATACACGAACATTGTTTTTGGAATTGAAAAAAATTTCATTAAAAATACAAACTTGGATTATTGTTATACGTGGGATAAAAAAAAAAAAAAAAAAAAAAAAATTCAACGAAATAATATTATTAATAAATTTTTTCGTGAAAAATGTACATGCATTTTTTTCGAAACTATTTTATCAGAGATGCGGTACTTTTTGTAAATCTATAAATAAAATTTTAATTTCATTTTTACAGAACAGAATTTTTATTTACGCATATTGATAAGAGGATAGTCAATTTTGAATGAGAGAAAGAAAAATGAAAATTTTTTCAAAAAAAAAAAAAAGAAAAACAAACAAATATAATAGAAAATAAAAAAAATTCTAAAATGAGTGAACTCCTAGATGGAGTAAAATACAAAGAAATAAATTAAATATATAAAAGTAAATATTTTCAAACGAAACTAAATTCTTCAAAAAGAGTGAAATATCACTCTAAAATAGTAATGCCAAAAGATTAGGATTAAAATTAGAAAGTTTTTCAAAAAAAAGTATAAAATATTACTCCAAAAAGCTATAAATCAATCCCCCCCCCCAAAAAAAAAGATAAAGAAACTAATTATGGAAATAAAATATCACTCTAAAAATGAGTAAAAAAGAAGAAAAAAAAATATAATATCTCAAGTAGACTATGAAATATCATTCCACTAAACTTGAGAAGCGAAGAAAAATGTATTCCGATATAAAAATTGTTCTCGCAAACTCTTTTCATGCAAATAATTTAAACAGATGTATTATGTCAAGTATAAAATGGCAAAGTATAAATTTCTTGTGCGAATATGTTTATATACACAAGAGTTACGCATCAAAAAAAGAGGAAAAAAAAATAAAAGAGAGAGAGAGAGAATTTTTTAAAAAAAAGTAACGTGATAAGAGTAAGGGGATAGGGAAAGCTTATTATGTTTGATTAAGGGTGTGGGATCTTTATAAGAGCTTTAATTGAAGTCACCCCCCCCCCCCACACCTTTAAGGTCGGTATGGAGCTCAGGTAAACTGATGAGGCTCACATTCAGCTATTCTTGGTGCCTAAATTGTTGACTTTACGCTCCACCCGGCGTCATGTCGCTTTCAATTTTGTTTGTCTCTCTTTCTCTTATACATGTGTATCGATTTTTCACATTTATTTTAAAATTAAAAGAATTTTTCTCTTTTTTTTCTCTCTTAAATAAAAATTATTTAATTCAAATAATCGACTATAAACACAGAAAATTAAAATGCATTAAAATAAGCTGGCAACGCTTATTATTTTAATACAATTTTGCTTATTTTAATCTATTTTGGTATTAAAATGAGCAAAATTGGATTAAAATAATAAGCGTTGCAGCCTATTTTAATCTTTTAATTTTTTGTGAATATAGTTACTTGAACCAAAATAATTTTTTTTTTTTTTTCAATTAAATTAAACTTATTTCTCTATTTTTAAAACAAATATCCTATTATTTGATACAAATAAATATTTATATAACAATAGTCGAATAAGTAAATTTTTTTTTTCCTCTTTTCGTTATAATTCTTCATATAAAGAAAATTTGTATTGAAAATTCTATTTATGAATTATTTCAAATTTTTAAAATATAAAAAAATTAATTAAATTTTTAATAAATGAAAAATTTATACTTTATACTAAAACTACTTCTAAATAATTGACGAACAATTTTTTTAACTCGCTGCCTTTGAAAGCATCTGAGTTTTCCTTTGAATTTAACCAACGTATACATGTTTTCTTATACTTTTTTTTGCACACACCTTTTCTTGAGATTAAAGTTTTAACGTAAACTCAAAGCGTTGCTCTTAAACGTGCTCTACTCACGAAACTATTTCTCAAGTTATTAAAAGTCTTATATACTAAGATAACATCAGAGTTGAAATTCAGTGAAGATTCATAAGAAAAACTTTGACTATATAGTGTTGAGGGAAATTTATTTGTAAATCAAATGAAAGATGGTATCGATTTTTTTTTTTTTTGGGCTCTGCACACAAACTTTATCCAAGAGAGAAACTTGGAAAAAATTTTGGAATATAAGGGGTTAGCACCCTTTCCTCATGATTGACGGATTTATAGTAAAGCAGGTCAATCGCTATATTCGAACCCAAGAGAGAGAGAGAAAGAGATATGGCAGACGCCTCTCTACACATTTGCTGATAGTATTTACAGTATCAACTTGGAGACACAATCTCGCAAAGTTTTCGTTTTTTTGCAACGTTTATTTTTTATTAGCCTCATCGATAATTTTATCTGCGTCAATATATAAATAAATTTTATCGAAAAATTCTAAATTTTTTTTTTTTTTCGAAAAAAATCCGATATTAAAATTTAAGAAAAACAAATTAAACACCCAATCACCATATAATTCCTTTTGTCTCATTTCAGTTCTTTAAAATTGTTTTTTTTTTCAAATTACAAAAAAAGAAACAAAATATCGAAAAATTACATTTGAATTCAATATTTTAAAAGCAAATTTTATATTGCACAAAAGATGAAATATAAATCAATATGAAAGAAATGTGAATGACAGGGGCGCATGAATATCTCATAAAAATCATTAGCTAGAATTTTCATTTGTATGAATTTCATTTGACAGAATTTTCATTTTTCTAATTAGCATTTGAGTTATCTTCTTTGTAAACGAAATTTTATTCAACATAATTTTCAGGTACCGAATTTTCATTTAACATCATTTTTATTTTAACAAATTTTTTGCTCTCCAACTTTGTATTTTAAAGCATTATAATTTAAATCAATTTTAATTTATCAAAATACTCATTCAACAGAATTTTAGTGATTCGAATTGTTTAATGTCAAAATTTTTAATTTATCGAATCTTTATGTGTCCGCATTTTTTGTTTTTATAAATTTTTATTTAATAGAATTACTAAACCAGCGAATTTTCATTTGACAGAAATTACAAATATAGCGAAACAAACAAATGTCAGAAAGATTTCGGCGCAGTTTTTAAAACAGACAAATAAGAAATTATTAAGAAAATTGTGTTTGGTCTATTTTAAAAACTGCACCGAAATCTTTCTGACGTTTGTTTGGTCGGACATTTTTAATTTCTATTAAATGATAATTCGATGTTTTAGAAACTCTATCAAATAAAAAATTCGTGAAAACGAAAAATTCTAACACATGGAGATTCGACAGTTTAAAAATTCTGACATTAAATAATTTGAATCACTAAAATTCTGTTGAATTAGAATTTTGATAAATTAAAATTGGTTTAAACTTTGTTAAAATAAAAATGATGTTACATAAAAATTCGGAACCTTAAAATTATGTTGAATAAAATTTCGTTTACAAAGAAGATAACTGAAATGCTAATTAGAAAAATGAAAATTCGTCTAAAAAAAAATTCTGTCAAATGAAATTCATAAAAATGAAAGTTCTAGCTAATGATTTTTATGAGATATTCATGCGCCCCAAATGACAAAGTCAAAAAATTATTCTTTCTATTTTTATATTCCAAAATGAAAATTGTTTCAAATCTATACAGAAATTACTGAATTCTATACAAATTACTAAATTTCAATATGAATTTTGATGTCAAAATGTTTGCGGTTTTTGCACTTTCATTGAAGGAAAAAAATGAAAAAGCTTTTTAAAGAGGTATTACAAAATATTATATATATATATATATATATATATATATATATATATATATATATATATAAATAAAAATAATTCATAAAAAGAGATGAAAGACTCTCTTTATTTACTACTCTATTGTTAAATTCGTCGCCCCTCTATTTTAACTTCGAAACAAAAAAAAAACAAAAGAGAAAACACAATTAAGTTATGAAACAAAAAATCAATACACCGCAGATAAATGAAAGAATTACGAGAGAAAAAAAAGAAGAAGTTTTCAAGAAACTCCTATTAAAGATTACAAAGAGATTCAGGAGAATAGTTGAAAAAAAAATTGTATTTCCAAAGCAATAAATAAAAACCAAAAAGAATTAATAGAAAGTGAGAAAAAGATGAAATTGAAATTTATCGAGTATAAACTTTTTTTAGAGTGCGGAAATTGAGCAAAAGTCGGAAAATTTATGATCGAGAGTCTGTCAATAGGACCATTATTTCTTTTTTTTTTTGTATAATGAAGGGTAAATTTTCCAAGTATATTATTGTGAAATATAATGTAGGGAAAATAAAAAAAAATAAAAAAAAAATGTGTGTGTCCCCGAGCTCAGTAACGTCTACCACTTTGGGTTTCAGCTGTGCACTGACCCGATTTTCAGTCCCTATCTACCATGACGTTCATACTGTGACGTCATTTTTGTTCTGACGTCATTGAAAACCCTCTTTTCCGTATAACCATTGAGAGCGCGTCCTCGACGCTCCCGACGAAGCTTAATGGTCGTGTCCTGTCTCATTCATGCGAATATTTCTTATCCTTGTCTTTTAGTCTTGCTCTACTTTTCTCCAAAAACAGATCAATATATACTGCAGTTGTATCTTCCCTTAAATATATATATATATAATATGTTTACGTGTAAACATAAACGGAAGATATTTTCCCTTATAATTATATTCTTTTTAGAAATTTATCAATTTTTATAATATTTTTTTAGTCATCAACTTTTCTATATATTTTGAATAATTGCATATAATTGAACAATATTGAAGTAAACAAGTTCCAAAACGAAAATTTCAAGAAAAAAGTTTCAAGTTCCCTAAAAATTTATTTTTCCAAAATATCAAATTCCAAAAAAAACCCTAGGGTAAATGCACTAATTACGACGCGATTCGAGTCAAAACACCTTTGAATTAGAAAATTCGACATTTCTATTGTATCACTGAAAAAAAAATTTATTTGTTTCAAATACTCCATTACTTGACTATTATCAAATAAATATTTATTTGTATCAAATAATTATTATTTGAGATGATATTTGTTTCAAATACAGAAATTATTGGTTCAAATACAATTTATTTAATTCAAATAAAAATTATTTGGTTCAAATAAATATTTATTTGATAATACTCAAGTAATCGAGTATATTTGAATCAAATAAATTTTTTTTTCAGTGTATAAACTCAATTTAAGACTTATTAAACTAAAAGCTTATGTTATTTAGATATTAAAAAAAAAATTTAACACTTATAAAAATCGATTATTTAAACAAATATGAGAAATTAAAACTGATACCGTAATTTTCTATTGCGGCGCATTTGTATCAATTACGTGTATTTTGAAGATACTTTGCCCGCCGAAATTTGGGCCAATGGAAATATTAAAAATGTTTAAATTCCGAGACGGAAAAAAATTTGATCTCAATTAATTAAATTAATAATTATTTAAATGTACATCTTTATATAATTGTATCAAAAAAAGATTAAAATAATTTTTTTTCATAATCATTTTCCAACAGTTATATTAAATATAATAGTAATAATAGTTATTTTTTATGAACACGCCGTAATTGGTACATCTGCTCTACCTATTTTTCCATCTACAAAACTCGATTAATTATTCATTTATAATTTATTTAATAAATTCTCACATTTTTATATCCTAAATTGTATTTATAAAACTTAATTATTAATTAATATCAATAAAAATTATTTCAAGTTAATATAAATACTCACTGTTTTCATGAATTTCCTCCAACGAAGACGCGATCACAGCAAAATGATAGTCATTTATCTCTAGCGATCGGTTAGAATTAAAATTTCCATGAACTGATTTGAAAAATAATCTTTTGCAAGGAGATCGAATTTTAATGGCTCGAATTTCTCCTTTTGCTGTACTTTTTCCCCCAAGTCTAAATCATCAATACCGAGAGCTGAAAAAAAGAAAAAAACATTAATTTATGTAAAAACATAGGGAAAAAAAAATGATAGAAAAAATCAAAATATTTTTAACAACAAATTGTTGGCGATTTAAATTTTTGTCGATTATGAACAAATAAAAGCATTTATAATTATGAGAACAATTTTTTTTTTTTTTTTTTTGGTTGGTATTACAAAATAAAATTGTTGGAGCAATAAAATAGATTGTTTTTGTGTTTCTTCACCTTATTTTGTTGTACCAAACATAATTTTGTTGGGCCAATCAAAATATATAGTTCTTATCGCATGCGCAACTGATTTGAAAGAAAAAAAGAAAATAACCTCAAAAAAGTGAAAGTAAGAAAAAATTCAAATTTTTATTATATTAATATAAATACTCACTGTTTTCATGAATGTCCTCCCAACGAAGACGACCTCAGCAAGACGATAGTCTCCAAGCCATTTATCTCCAGAGATCCCTCCTCTAGGTTAGAATCAAAATTTCATGAAAATTTGGAAAATAACCTTTTGCAAGGAGACCGGATTTTAATGGCTCGAATTTCTCTTCTTGCTGTGCCTGGAGCTTTTTCCCCAAGTCTAAATCATCAATACCGGAAGCTAAAAAAAAAGAAATTAAAACTAAAACATCTAAAAAAAATGATAGGAAAAATCAAAATAGCAACAATTTGTTGTCAATTATGAACTAGACAATGTTTTTTGAAAGATATTATCATTCTTTGACATTAAACACATCTGCGATAAAACTTTTTGAGAAACTTACCATATTCAGAAAAAACTGCAGCAAATAATAATCCGCGCCTAATTAAAAGAGAATAACCATAACCTCAAAAAAGTGACATTTTATTCTTTTCATAAAGTTTTATTATTTATATATTATCATTTAAGACTAAATTTTTCATATTTTTCTCAAATAAAAAATTGCTATAATAGCAATTGTATATAGCTAAAGTAGCTAAATATTAACTAAGATTTAGCTATCATTTTTTCTCTCCAAGACGTTAAGAGTATATACAAGTTCAACAAAAAAAGATACAAAAGCATTATTATATATCAAGACGTTAATTCTGTTGATTGTTCATTAAATAATCTACATAAAGTCTTCATCTAGTTTAATGATGTAATTAAATGATTATATGATAGTTTGTAAGGTATGTATATCTATATCTAAGTCCTCAGAAATTCTATATACAATATGGAAGGACATTTTATGGAGGTTTCGTACCAAATGTTGTGCATATGTGGTATTTCTATACGCACGCATAAAACATAACGTGATCTAAATTTTGAATTCTTCGCAAAATAATAATAATAAAATGAAAGACACACACACACACGATAAAAATAGCAATTAATAAAGCGTAGAGAAGAACATTTTTATGGCTTCCAACGATGAAAGGGCAAAAAGAAAAATCAGAATTCAAAGAATCTTGGCCATTCATGTCAAATTTAATTTCTTAAACTTGCTTTCCTTCGATTCAATGGTTCTTTCAATTTATCAGAAATATGATCCTTACAAGAAGATCAAAAGATGAAATTCGCTTCTTGGTTCTTCAAATTCATTTCGATATTCTACTTTATTGCGACAAAGGTTCAATTTCATATACATATATATAACTGTTCAGACCAATATGGAAATAACCTATATTATACCAATGTTCCTATAACTAAATTTAATATTCCTGATTTTTTGAAGCGAATATTTTTTTTCTACAATTTAAAAATTTACTTTCCAAATAAAAAATGATAAAATCGGATAAAAAATGAGAATAAATCCTATTTAGAATATTAAAAAAAATAAGAGAATAAAAAAAATTGATTATACGAAAAAAATTTTTAAAGTTAAATGAAAATAAAAAAAAAAAAACTTACTAAAGCGAATTTCCGCTTCATCGTGACACAGATGCGATGACAGCATATTCTCAGATGAATCTTTCCTTTGCACCAACAATTTCACCTTCAAGAATCAGCTGTCTAAAAAAGAGAAAAAAAAATATTTTATTAATATTTAATATTTTAATATATTTTAATAATATTTATTTATATTTTCATAATAAAATTACATTCATATAGAATAGAGATAAATAAAATATTTCATATTTAACAAAAATCCATTTCAATTATGTAATTAATTAAACAATTAATTCCTTGCAATTAAAAATCAAATTTTATTAAACCTCTGATATTTATCGTAGTGAAAGAACTTCATCAATAAACCATTAACAAATTAATTTTTCCATTTTATTTGTATTTTTTTTTTTTACTAAATTTTTTAATAGGTATCAAAATGAAAATGCTTAATTGAAAACCCATGAGGTGCATAATAAAGGCTATTAATAACAAAGGCTTTATTTTTTTTCCATGTTTATAACCTACATCGAAAAGGGAATATTATATCGATATTTTAACACACACACACATACACCGAGATAAATTCAATTTAATCGAATATGCAATTCCAATCACAGTTAAATTATAAATTTAACAAAATTATTATCAGAGGAAGCTTTATAATAAAAGAAATTAATATTAATGAGAATAAAATGGAGCGTGATATATTTGATTATATATATATAATTTCTTTTTACGAGTCTCGTAATTTTATTTATATGTTAATATTATGTAAATTTTTTTTTCAAATATTTCATAATATTTTATTATTTAATATAATAAAATATTATTTGATTTTTAATAATAAAAATTCATAAAATTTTATCTAGTTGAAACGAATCGAGTTTTCCAATTCACCACGAGAGCAAAAGCTCGAAACTAAAACCAATGGAACGGGGGTATATATAGTTGATTTCAGGAAATTTGAAATAAATCCGTTTTTTCGATTTGTGGTTACGTAGAACACATGAGGGGATCCCTTTACCGCATATATAAAATTTATAACTACACATAAAGTGCATAGGAAAAATGTCTCTTTATTTCTTTCTCTTTATTTTTTTTTTATTTTATTTTTTTTTTAATACGTGCTATTTTCAACACAAAAATGTTGATAAAATCAAAATTTTTTATAATTGTACAAATAGCAACCAAATATTAACAAATAACAAAACAAAATAAACAAATATAAAATAAAATATAAAAAATAATGAAATAAAATTTTAAAGTGCGCGGTTTTTAACCAATTTTCAAAATAAATGTTTTATAAGTGAAAACAGTATTAAATTTTGGTTGGACAAGACAAAAAAAAAAAAAAAACTCGATTTCAAGGGAACTTGTTTTTTTTCGTATACATTCCCTCGCGTATTTTCCATCTAAACAGCTTTCCAGAATAACTTTAGTCAACGGTTTTGTATGTAGAATCATATACATAAAACACATTGGAGTTTAAAAAAAAAAAAGTAGTTAAACGAAATGTCAAGCTTTGCACAAGTTTTATATATGTATATGATATAAAAAAAAAAATAATCAAGTTTATTTGCCTGCGGTACTTAAATAAAGTATTTTTCTTTTATGCGAAAAATAATAAACAAAAAACCATTTACTATTCTGTTAAAAATGAATTTTTTAAAACTCTTTTCTACATTATATCAGATAACTTGTTTTTAATATAGAAAAGTTACCAAAAAAAAAAAAATTAAAAACACAAATCTGAATTAGTTAAAAATAACTAATTTTTAGTTAAATATTGGCTATTTTTTTTTCTTCAGCAATTAGTAAAAAAATAACTAATTATTAGTAAACCTAAGTAATTTTCAGTATTTTTAAATTCACGAGAGAAAAAATTAATATTTTTCTTTTATTATTAATAAAATTAATTAATTTTCAATATAAAACGAATTAGTAAAAAAATAACTAATTATTAGTAAACCTAACTAATTTTCAGTATTTTTAAATTTACGAGAGAAAAAATTAATATTTTTCTTTTATTATTAATAAAATTAATTAATTTTCAATATAAAACGAATTAGTAAAAAAATAACTAATTATTAGTAAACCTAACTAATTTTCAGTATTTTTAAATTTACAAGAGAAAAAATTAATATTTTTCTATTATTATTAATAAAATTAACTAATTTTCAATAGAAAACGAATTAGTAAAAAAATAACTAATTATTGCACGGAAAAAAAAATTTATTTGATTCAAACAGTCGATTACTTGACTATTATCAAATAAATATTTATATTTGTATCAAATAATTATTATTTGAAATAGTATGTTTTCAAATAAAAAAATTATTTGTTCATATACAATTCAAATAAAAATTATTTTTAATATTTATTTGATAAGTCAAGTAACCGAGTATTTAATTGAAATAAATTTTATTTTCACTGTACGGTCATAGTAATTAATTTTCGGTGGAAAAAAATTAGTTAAATTAACTAATTATTTTTAACCAATACAAATTTAGAGAAATCATTTAATAAAAAATTATTATTATAATTAGATTTAAAAAATTCATAATTCCAAATGATAATAATAATAATAATAATAATAATAATAATAATAATAATAAAAGAAGAAATTATATATTTGAATAAAGTTTTGTTTAACTTGCAAATGAAATCTTTTGTTAAACAGTCAATTATTTTTGTAATAAATTTATACAATATACAATTTTGTGTGAAAATTTACATTTAAGTTTTAAGATTATTATAACGAACATTGTGTAAGCTAAGAAAAGCGTGTAACCATACTAAATTGTACTAAAGTTATAATGGAAAGTTGATCCCCTTGAATTTGTATATACGTATATATATATATATATTTGAGCCTTTAGAGGATTCTTCGATAGAAAGTGTCGAGTTCCACTATTTTCCAAGATCCTCTACAAAATGTGTCAACTTGTGGGAAACACAAAAGAAACTTTGTTTCAACAATCCAAGTTTCAGATGTTTAAGACCACCTGCGAACAGTAAATTGCTCCCTCTGCTCCAAGCACGTTTGAATTTGCGCGCATTGGGAAAATAGAAACTAAATTTTTTTTTTTTCCTACATTTTTAAGTCACAATTTTTTTTTCCAAAAAAAAAGAAAAATCCAAACCATATATTCAAAAATAGTTTTTTTTTTTAAATAGAAATTTTCGATTCGAGCACACAAAAAATATTATATTAAAAATTAGAAATTTATTTTTTAAATTTCATTTTTTCAGGATATCGATTATGAAGGATTTCGAAAATTTCTCGACACCTATCTCGAAGTTACAACACCTGACGAGCTATCGCGACATCTTTTTCTATCGTTTCTCAAAAAGGGTCAACGAGGAATTGACGGAAAAGCCTTCAAGGTGAGAGAGAGAGAAAATTATTTTCTAATATAATATTGAAACAAAATTTGAAAAGAATTTTTTTTTGTGCTATATAATAAAAAGAAGAATAGATGAAAATGATTTCTATATTGATTTTAGATATTACAAAAGAATATATTTTGACGAGGGAATAATGTGTGTGTGTGTGTGTGTAATTATAAATCTCTCTCTTTCAATAGGAAATGGCAGTATTGTCTTCCACGACGGCGTGTGCGGCAATTACCTCACACACCACATCCACCAGTAACGTGAATAGCACTGGATTACCTGGGGGTACATCTATTGAAAGTCATGGCTCATCTTTTGCCGATAAAATTCATGGATTAACAGAAAAACTTCAAGCTCTTGGTCATCATAGAAATGATAGTGAACTTTCGAGAACGAGAACAGGTATAGAAAGAGGGAGAAACACTCAATTTAATTTTTTCACTGAAAATAAATTACTTTTTACTAATTTGTTTTTTTACAAAAATATAAAATTCATGAAAATAAATTACTTTTTACTATTTAATTTTTACTAATTTTTTTCATTAATTACTTTTTACTAATTTCTTTTTTACAAAAATATAAAATTACTGAAAATAAATTACTTTTTGCTAATTTATTTTTTTTACAAAAATATAAAATTACAGAAAATTAATTACTTTTTACTAATTTGTTTTTTTACAAAAATATAAAATTACTGAAAATTAATTACTTTTTACTATTTAATTTTTACTAATTTTTTCCATTAATTACTTTTTACTAATTTGTTTTTTTTACAAAACTATAAAATTACAGAAAATTAATTACTTTTTACTAATTTGTTTTTTTACAAAAATATAAAATTACAGAAAATTAATTACTTTTTACTAATTTGTTTTTTTACAAAAATATAAAATTACTGAAAATTAATTACTTTTTACTAATAAATAGTTATTTTTTTTTTACTAACATTTTTTTTTTTTACCGAAAATTAATGAATTTTTTCTAATTTTATTGTCAATTTTCTTTGAAACGTGAAAAAGAAAATTCGTCTTTTCTTTATGATATACCGCGCGTATAATAATTCTGGTTTACAATAATTAAGTTAATTGACTGTAAACGTCAAAACAAGACAATGTGTTCCTCCTCGTTAAAAACAAGTTTTAATAGCTATATATAACGCTTTTGATTTTCGGCGCGTTAATAATTAATTATTTTTGTTGAAAAAAAAAAAAAAAAAATATCGATTATTATAGAGAGAGAATTTAACACATACTTTTCACTCTTTGTTGTTTAACTTCGTCATTTTTACATTAATTAAAAGTTTATCGTATACAAAAAACTTAATACCTCAGCTTTCATTAAAAAAAAAAAATAAATAAAAAATCACTTTTTTTTAAGTTGAAAAAAGCTTTTGAAAATATTATAAATTCATATAAAAATGTCAATTTTTTTTTCACATTCTCATTAAAAAAGAAACTATTATTTTAATATAAAATTATAATTGCACAAAACAATTGATCGAGAAAATAAAAATTTTGTGAACTAATAAAACTCGCATTTGTAATCGACCCTGGACACTTTATTACCTCCATTATCGACAATATATATAGCAATTCCAATATTATCGAGAGAGAGAGAGAGAAAGAGAGAGAGAGTATAAATTTAAATTAATATGCAGATCCTGATATGAATATTTATTAAATTATATGAGTAAGACTCTTTTAAATGCTATTTAATTCTTTTTTCGACTAATTTATTCTTTTTTTTATTTAAAAAAAAATCGGAGAAAAAAATATTTTTTTCTTTTCAATTATAATAAAAAAAAAAAAAATCAAACTAAGAATTGTTTCACTTTTCTAATTTCAGGAAGTGTACATCCAACATTGACAGTGGCTCACACATCGTATAGTTGTCACGATGTACTTGAGAAAAAAAGTACAGAAAGCAGTCCAAGTCATAGTCAAATGTCACGAAACTCTTCGAGAAAATCGAATAATTCACTTCTTGTCAACAATGGAAAATATGAAGGTGAGATAATAAAAGTAAAGAAAAAAATATTTTCTCCTTTTTGAGAAATTTTTTTTTTCAGATGATATTTTAAAAAAATATCAAATTATTGCGACTTAGAAAAAAAAATGTTAATTAACTTTTTGATATACATCTGTTCGTAAACAAGATATATATATATATATAATATAAAAAAGAAAGGAAAATAAATTAAAATGTGTTGAGAGTGTAAAACCTGACCGTGTGTGGCTTATTCAGTGATGCATGTGACTCAACACTGTATATATCGGTTTTGATGTGAAATCCAATTTGGTCATAAAATCCCTATCTATATATATATACCACCAAACAACAAAATGGAAAATTCTGATTCATCGCAAAAGGGTTTACACGAGATAACTTATTTCCTCACACACACACACACACACACACACACACACACACACACACACACACACACACACACACACACACACACACACACACACACACACACACACACACACACACACACACACACACACACACACACACACTGATATACAGTATATAAAGATATAATAGGAAACTATATATATAAATATATACGCTTTCTTCGATCAAATTACATATATGTAGTATAGGGTGAGAAGTTGTAATCTCAAAAACCCAATGAAGATGAAACTCCAATGCCATTAACTACATGAAATTGATCTTAAGACATTAAAGAGTGTGTTACGTGTAAACATCACTGGCTTGTAATCGATTCTGTTTTATAAAGGTTTCCAAAGTCTACAACCGTGATAAAATATCCATATTTTGCTTTAATACCCACAAAAAATAATTATATCGACAAAAAATAACAAAATTTTTTCAATTTCCTTTCAAAAAAAAAAAAAAAAAAATTATTTAAAACAAAAAATTAATATAATATTTTTATGCCATTTAAAATTGTTTTTAAATAATAATAATAATAATAATAATAATAAAAATATTTTAAATAAATTAACGACTGGAAAATAAAAAAAATAACTAATAAATTATAAAATAAAAAGACCTAGAACTAATTTTATAAGTATTAATAAAAAAAATATGATTTTATCGTTAGAAATCAATTTATACAGGAAGTGTTACGTTGAAAGCCAAATGACTACTCAAAGCATGCGTCTTTTGTCGTACAGAGAAATTTGAAAACGAAAAGTTTTAATTGAATCCCTTTCAATGCGTCTCAAAAGACAAAACTTTCCTCTGAATAAAACTTTATATTTTCATCTGAAATCTTTGGCTTATTAAACTCACTTTAAAAGTCTTTTTTCTTTTTTTAAATATACATCAAACATTCATACAAAAAACGTTTCCAAAAATTTTAAAGCAAAAATTATTTATTATTATTATTATTTTATTTTGATAATTTAACGATAAATCACTCAACAAATTTCATTATTAAATGAAAGGATGTAAGAACAAATATTTTTTAATTTATTCAAAAATTATTATTGAAAAAAAATTTCGTTTTTATAATAATAATGAAAAGCAAGTATATTTGGGAATTAATTAAAATTGTTTGATGATGTTTACAGAATCTAAAAATATTACTTTTAATCCCGTGAAATTTATACACTTTATATTGCTTAATAATTTATCTTGAATCTAATAATAGCATATTAAAAAAAAAAAAAACTCAACTAGTGTAAACACTTGCATGAAATTTAATTATAAAGAGCACTTTAGTTTGAAATTAATTCCAAGGAACGAGAACCACGCCCGAGTATAATTTATTGAAAAAGCCTTCTTTTTTTTAATTCTTAAAAAAAATGAAAATAACTTTTTTTTATTTTATTAAAATATCCTAAAATTTCAAATATAATTTGTCATTATTGCAGAAATCTCTTATAAAAAATATATATAATATATGAGGGTATAGAATGTTTGCTCGAAAAAAAAAACCAATAGCCAACTTTTGATTCACAAACGTTTTCAATTTGAAAAAATGTCACTCTGCACTTTAGTCGCTTTTATACTCGGTTCACTTTGAAACGTGAAACGACATTTCTGATGTTAGGTGATATCCCTTAATTTGGTGAGTGCCACTCGTTGTGACTGACATGTCTTTCTGTATATCAGTCAGTTAACCCCATTTTACTCAAATAATATATATCCGAGTTATAAATAAAAAGATTTTTTTTTTAAATGATACTATTTTTACTCGTATAACTATAATTGACACAATGTAAGAATAATTCGTCAATCAATTATTTAAATCATTGCAATTTTTATCTCTCTCTCTCTCTGATGATAATAAAAATAATTTCAATATTTTATATTCTACAATTTAAAAATTATTTGAAAATTTAAAAATTTAATGTAATAGAAAGTTAAAAAAAAAAGATAAGAAAAATAAAAACTAAACGAAAAATGATTAAATTAACTATAAAAAGTAAAATGTGACAAACAAAAAATTTTATTGCATTCTCAAAATGTTAATCGATAGAAAAACAACTTTTTAATTAAATCTTTTCTCCCTATAAATTATTGGCATGATTCAGCAAAAGGTTGGTTTCATTGTTAAAGTAGAGAATAAAAAAAAAGTAGTGCGGGTATCAAAAAGACCCAAGTCGAATTAAAGTTGGAACCAATCCAAAGAGAGTAGGTCTTGCTATTAAAAAAAAAAAACCGATACTTATTAAGTTTCGAAAAAAGAGAATTCGCCATAGAATTGAAAGTTGGTAGTTTTATATACACTTTCTTTTTTTGTACATTCGGCAAAACTTCCACTTGAAAAACCGAAAATCTAGTTAATTTAAAATGAAAAAATAATAAAATTACGAATTTAATTTAATTTAAACTAGCAAAATTAAACGCGCGCAGGCCCGCCAAATTGACTATTTAATTGTTTGTTATTATTAAAGATTAATATTATCAATAATAATTTAATTTATTAGAATATTATTACATATTAAATGATAATAATGAAAATTATATGTTTACAGGCCTCGGATTATACGACTTTTTTCAAAAATACGACTTTTATCGACTTATTTTAATAAAATGCGACATTTTTTTTTTACATTTGAAAAAAAATGTAAATAAAATACATTTTTTTAGTATAAAATCTAGATCTTCTTCAGATCATCTTCAATTCAATTATTTAACAAATTTTGAACTAAAATGATTCTTCACTAAATTAATTATTTTTAATAATTTTAATGAAATACATCACAAATTCAATTATATCAAAATTATTTTTCAATTAAAATTTTTATGAAATTTAACAATTGTTTATAATTAAAAAAAAAATATCACAATAAAATTGAATTATTTTTTTGAAAATTTCAATTCAAAATAAACTAAAATTCAATTATTACCCGAAATTTTAATTCAAAATCAATTAAAAATCCAATAATTATCCAAAATTTTTAATTTAAAATTTAATTATTTATCAAGTTTTCAATTTAAAATGAAATAAAATTCAATTATTTTCCAAATTTAAAATCAAATAAAATTTCATTATTCTCAAAAATTTGAATTCAAAATTAAATTATTATCCAAAATTTCAATTAAAATTCAATTATTTCCCAAAATTTTCAATTCAAAATGAATTGAAATTCAATTATTTTCCAAATTTAAAATCAAATAAAATTTCAATATTCTCAAAAATTTGAATTCAAAATTAATTGAATTTTCAATAATTTAAATTTAAAAGCATCTAAAATTTAATTATTTCTAAAATTTTCCATCGAAAATTTTTTTTTTGAAATTTAATAATTTCAATTATAACTCTAAGTAAATTCAATTATTTTTAACTATTTTAATAATATTCTTTAAAATTTCAACTATCTGAAACCATTTTTCAATTAAAAATGATTTTCAAATTATTGTATTTTGTCCGCATTTTCTAATAAATTTTTAGTGAAATCATCTAAAATTTTAATTACAAAACACTTAAAGTTTCAATTAATTTCAAAAATCTCAATTTTAAATCTTTGAAAATTCAATTAAATTTAAAAAATGTTTTCCAAAAATTGTTTGATAAATTATTTTTAGTTCTGTAAAATTTAATAATTGTTTGAAAATTAACAATATCTTTTGAAATTTAATTATTTCTAAAAATTTCAACTTTAACCCTTCGAAAAGGATTATTATTAAAAAAAAATTTTTATTTAAAAATATGTAAAATATTTTTGTTAAAATAAAAAACAAATCCATTTTTTTTTTTTAATATAATTCGACTAAAACGACTTTTTGTGTCTTTAAGTTAATTCGAGGCCTGTGTTTTTATAATTAATATTTAATAGGTATTCGTTGGCCCCTGGTACCATAAAAATTAATTTTTTTCAAATTACTATCTTGTACGAAATTTCCTGACGCATCTTTTTTCTCATCATCAATTTTTTGTATTTGTATACAATTTTTGAATCAATATACAACTTTAAAAAAAAATTCGTTGGTAAACGTTCGTGAATTGAATTTTCGAATTTGGAATTTTAAAGAAACTTATTCCGAAATTTAGAAACACAATTATACAACTTTGACAAATATGAGAAAAAGAATTGTTAAAATTTGACACGTCATAAGATTTACTATTAAAAAAAAAAAACACGTGAAATCAAAAAAGGCCAACTTCAATAGTTAGGACAGAAGGATAGACCAAGCATTTTATTATTATATAATTATTTTGATTGAAATTGCAATTAATTGAAATAAATAAAAACTAAAAGCTCCTTTTTATATAAAAATTTTCTTTAAACTTATATATGGAGAAGTTGTATATTTACCAAGTGTGTTTGTGGCATTTTCAGGAAGTTTCATACCATTGCCAATGGCAGTTTATGTTGTTATCGCAGTGACATCGACAGTTTTCTAACTATGTAATAACGGGTCATTTGAAAGAAGACGAAGAAGAAGAAGAGAAATTGTCCGAGATATAGGCATAACTGCCATATACTACCTATATGGATCGATACTAGATGTGTGCTCTAGTTATTGGATAAGTTTCCGCTTCTCAACTTCCGCCATTGTTCGACTAAAGACCGATCGTTTCCCTAAGGCTTCAAAATTGATGCCACTAATTTATTCAGACAATCAAAACACCTCTTCTCATGGGAGATGAGAGGCCCTTAGGACTTGGAATGATTTAGTTACAGCTTAGTGGCTTCATTGTAACTTAATACGAAGCAAACATATACATGATTTAAACAAATTTTTTTTATTATATAAAACCGAAACTAGAAGATCAAATATTTCAGGAAAAAATATATTTCTCGATGAATTGAAAAAAAAATGCGTCCATAACTTTTTTTTCAGAGTGTATTTTTGTGCCTAAAGCGAGGAAAACTTTTTTTTTTTTTTTTTTAAAACAATATGAAAAAGCATCAATATTGAAATGCAAGCAAATTCACCTATAATAAAACTCATTTATTATTGAATATGAAAATAAACTTCTCTCTATGTCGAAACAGTTGGAAATCAAAAAATTTGAAAAAAAAAGAAAAAATTTGCTGCATTATAAACAACTGGACTCAGTTTATAACCTGAAGCGTTTATACAAATGGAAAAGCTCACAACGTCAGAAGCTGTTATTCCGGGCTTGTTTAGTAAACGTTCCAAAATTATGTATAAGAGAAAATAACAGGAGGGGAAAATTTTAACGTGTATTGCCTTTTGACATTTAGATATAATTTTTCATTCAGAAAAATTACTATATTTTTAAAACAAGGAAGTTAAAAATTTTTTTATTTAAAATATGAATTTGAAAAATTGTAGGAAAAAAAATATATATATATTTTTTGTATATATAAATAATTGAAATTTCATAAAATGATGATTTTTCAAGGAAGTTGATGTCTATTGACATGTTTATAGATTTGATGCAGTAAGTCTGCGTCTACCAGAAACATCTTATATATGCCCTAAAATATAGATCAACTTGTGTCATCCAATTTACGTCAGTAGTATAAGTCTAAGCGGATTTTGGTTGCGTTTATCTTGGGGAAAATCGTTGATCGCAAACTCAGTTTCCCTCTCAATGCGCTCACATAATCAACAAGTGTTTTTTTTTTTTTTAAATTTTTACATGCAAAAATTTAATTCACCTAATTATATTTTATTGCATTATTCACCGTCACAAATTAAAAAAAAATGCTACAACTAAATTTTTACCAATAAAATAAAATATTTACCAAATTTTGCAGCATCAAGGAGATTTTCTTTCAAACTTTTCTGCTTTCGTTCTTCATCTTTAAAGTATACGTGACACCAGAAGCCATTAATAGAATCTGCAAAATGAAAATTCATTTTATAAAATTTTGTATTTAGAATAAACTAAACAAAAATAAATTTGACATCGAAACTAATAGTAATTTAATTTTAATTTCGAATTTTTATATAAAAACTAAATTTTCTTTTTAATCACATTTTCAGAGATCAGACATCTCGTCAGGAAACAAAGTACAATTGATGTACATTCGATTAAAGTTAGTCTTAAGGATATCGTCTGTTATCTATCTCTACTGGAAGCTGGAACGCCAGAAGATAAATTGGAATGTAAGTTTTGAAAATTGTATTTTATCAAAATTTATATAATATTCAATTATATTATTTAAATTAAAATAATATTATACTTTTCATATGAGAATTACAAAAAAAGACAATAATATCTAAATTACATTTAATATCACTGAAAAAAAATTGATTTCATTGAAATAAGTACCTTAATATTTACTTGAAGGAAATAATTTTTATAATTGAATTAAATAAACTGTATTTGAAACAAATCTCAAATAACAATTATTTGATACATTGAAAAAAAAATTATTTGATTCAAATACTCGATTACTTGACTATTATCAAATAAATATTTATATTTGTATCAAATAATTATTATTTGAAATGGTATTTTTTCAAATAAAAAAATTATTGGTTCAAATACAATTTAAATAAAAATTATTTGGTTCAAGTAAATATTTATTTCATAATAGCCAAGTAATCAAGTATTTGAATCAAATTAATTTTTTTTTTAGTGTACAAGTAAATATTTATTTGATACACATAAATATTTATTTGTATCAAATACTCGATTACTTGACTATTATCAAATAAATATTTATTTTTATCAAATAATTATTATTTGAAATGGTATTTTTTCAAATAAAAAAATTATTTGGTTCAAGTAAATATTTATTTGATAATAGCCAAGTAATCGAGTATTTGAATCCTTTTGTTTAAATAAATATTTAAATTTTATATAAAATAAAATCATATATTGATTTCATATTTGAATTCTATAGCTAATACAAACAAATAATTAGTATATTTATATTTTAAATAATAAATATTATTAATAATCCAATATATATTTTATATATATGCAAATTTGATGTGGATTCTTTTTTTGTATAAGGAGAATTTCATACATAAATTTTATTCACTAATGAGGTCAAACTGTATATATATATTTTATATATATATATGTTGTTCTCATACTGAACTACATAAACACCAGTGAATGAAGTTTTGTGAATGGAGATGTGTCAGAATGTGTTTATATATATATATATATATATATATATATATATATATTTGACGCGAGACAAGAATTATAAAGTTTTGCGTGACAATGAATCATTGTGTATATGTGTGAATAAGTTTGTAATTTCTACTTGTTGCTTGTAATGAAGCGCAAATTAATTTTTTTTTTCAGTCATGTTCCGACTTTACGATACAGATGGTAACGGAGTTCTTGATACAAACGTAAGTTAATTTATTTTTATTATTATTTTACTATTTTTTTTTTTTATTATTTCACTATTTTTTTTTATTTTACTATTTTTATTATTATTACTATTTTTTAACTAATATTTTACTACAATTATTATTATTAATATTGTTTTTATTTTTATACTGTAAATATTTCTTTTTTTCCTTATAATAAATATTTTTATTTATTACATAATTTATAAAGGATCTTTTGTTATATTCACATTATTATAAATATTATTGCGTATAATAATTTTTTTTTTTTCAACAAAAGTAGGAATTTTTGTTTTATAAAAGAAAAAGAAAAAAAAATGGATGTGAAATCAGTCATTGAAAAATGCTAATTTAAAAGAAGAAACGGAGGAAAAATAATGAGGAATCTAGTTAGTCGACAGATATAAAATTATATGGAACGAAGCACTTGAATTGGAAACTAGTGAAAGAAAGTTTTTGTCAGACAGTGTTTGTTATTGACTTGAACTACTAATAAACTGATTAATAGTATCTTATATAAGGTTTATTATATATATATTATTATAGAGTCAATGAGTTATTGTAATTATATAACTATAAAAAAAAAAAATTTTTTTACAAAAAAATAATAATTACAAAAATTATAATAATAATAAAAATAAAAATAATAATAATAATAATAAAATAATAAATAATAAATAATAATAATAATAATAATAATAATAAAAATCATCAAAATAGTTAAAATTAATAAACTAATTGCATCTATTAAAAAATATATAAGTAATGCTCTAATTTTTACATGTAAAACAACTAATAAAAAAAAATTATGATAAAAAGAAAATTATTTCCAACCAGGAAACAGACTGTATCGTCAATCAAATGATGAATGTTGCTGAGTATTTAGGATGGGATGTCTCTGAATTAAAACCGGTAAGAATATTTTTCATATCCCTAAATTTATAAATATTCATAAATATATTACGAAAAGAAAAATTATATAATTGGCTCAACTAGTAAAATAATAATAATAATTATTATTATTATTATAAATATGATGTCAAATTTTAGTTCTGAATCTGAACGGATATTGTCATTTATTGTTATAAATTTGTTAGTCTAAGTTATATATGGAAATTGAGGAAGTTGAATCTAAAATGAAAATGCTTTCAGATCCTGGAGGATATGATGGTAGAAATAGATTACGATGCAGATGGTACGGTTTCATTGGAAGAATGGAAGAGAGGAGGATTGACGACAATTCCTCTTTTAGTACTACTGGGTCTTGATTCTCATGTCAAAGAGGATGGTAATCATCTTTGGAGACTAAAACACTTTAGTAAACCAGCTTATTGCAATCTATGTCTCAACATGTTAGTTGGTCTTGGCAAAAAAGGACTCTGCTGTGTTTGTAAGTTTCAAACCTATTTCTCGAGTACAAATATTTTTATTTAAGATATTATATATTCAAAATCACTACACTGAAAAAAAAAATTATTTAATTCAAATACTCGGATTATCTGATTATTATTATCAAATAAATATTTATTTGAACCAAATATAATTTTTTATTTGAATTAAATAAATATTTATTTGAACCAAATATAATTTTTTATTTGTATTAAATAAATATTTATTTGAACCAAATATAATTTTTTATTTGAATTAAATAAATTATATTTGAACCAATAATTTAACAAATATCATTTAATTGACTCAAATAATAATTATTTGATTCTCAAATAAATATTTATTTGATAATAGTCAAGTAATCGAGTATTTGAATCAAACAAATTTTTTTTTAATGTATAAAGTTCACGCAAATTGCACTTTAAAATAGAAATTAAGAAAAAAAAATTGTTTTCTTTTATTAAAAAATTCATTAATCTTTTAGTTTGCAAGTACACAGTTCACGAGAGATGTGTACAAAGAGCACCAGCTTCTTGTATAGCAACATATGTAAAAAGTAAAAAAACTTCACAAGTTATGGTACATCATTGGGTTGAGGGGAACTGCCATGGGAAATGCTCAAAGTGTAAAAAGACAATAAAAAGTTATAACGGAATAACAGGTCTTCATTGTCGCTGGTGTCAAATCACGGTAATTTTATTTTTATATAAATAATAATAAGGTCTAAAAAAAAAATCCAGAGAGCACTTAAATGCATTTTAAAAATAGAACCAAAATTTCTAAAAGAAAAAATTATTTTAACGAATTCTGTCAATCAAGCAATTAATTTTTAATAATATCACGAGTTCGATGGCGGCAAATTGCCAAAACGGTATATAAATACCAGAAATTATGAAAAATAAATTTCAACAGGATTTAAAAAAAAAAATAATCCAAAGAGAATAAAGATTATTTTTTACCGGATTAGAAATAAAAAAAATATTTAAATGAAAGTTTTCGATATAAAATGTATATAAGAATATTAAATTTGTGATTATTTCAAAAGGGAAACTGAATTAAAGTAAAGTAAATCAGCTTTCCATATGGTGCAACAATACCCCATTATCTTCATTGTAAGGTAATTGTGTTCTAGCTGCACAATAGATGCGCATCGCAGGTACGAGCTGATTGCAACCTAGGAGAACATGCAGTTCACATACTACCGCCCACAGCTATTTGTCCGGTTGTTTTGGACAGACAAAGGTCACTTTCCAGGGATAGTAAAAGGGGTAGTAAACATGGACAAGATTCAACTTCAAGTAGTTCGGTAAGAAATTCCAATCATTCAGGACAAAAAAAAAAATTATTATGTTCTAAAAATAATTAGAATTTTAATTTTATGGAAATTCATAATTAATTTTTGAGCCGAATTTTTGTTTGTTCGAATTTTATAAAATTTTCATCAAAATTATTTTTTACATTACAGAATTTTTTTATTTGTTTGAATTTTCATTTAATTTTCATTTTCATTATTTAGCATTTTAAAGAATAAAATTAATGATAGAATTTTCATTTGTCCGAAATTATAAATGCAGTCGAACAAAAAAAAAGATTGCGGACAAATGAAAATTCGATCAATTAAGAAATTTTATTAAATGATTTTTCGGTTAAAAATTCTGTAGTATATGAAAAATTGATTATTTGGAAATTATATCAAATTATATCAAATAATTCGAACAAATGAAAATTCATCTGAAAGAATAAAAAAAAAAAATTCTATCCAATAAAAATTCTTTCTTTATTATGTTAAATGAAAATTCGAGTAAATAAAAATTCGAATAAATAAAAATTCTGTGAAGTGAATTTTTGGTTATATAAAACATCTGCAATGTAGAAAATTATTTTGATGAAAATTATATGCAAAAAAGTATTAATTCGAACAAACAAAAATTCGACTCAAAAATAATTATAACATTCCAAAAAATTAAAATTCTAATTATTTTTAGAATATATGCGCGTCCCAGAGAAAATTGTCAAATCAATTCATTCCAAGGAAAAAAAAATTGAAATCAACTTTTTTTTCAAAGAAAATACGAATATATATATATTAGCGAGAGAAATTATATTTCAAAAACTGATTTTCTCTGTTCAGTGAATTTATTCAATTATATTCAGAAGTATTCTGTTGGAAATATATAGATATATATGTTCAAATGAACGCTCATTTGTCGGGAAAATATAGTTATTATTAATTATATATATATATATATATATATATATATATATATATCTTTCTCCTGAATCGGAATTTCATTAAATTAATGAGCTATGAATGCACTTTCGATAAACTCCCAAAAGAGAAAAAGAAGGAGTGTATAATACAAATTTATTCAAAAGCGCATTTATATAGAAAACGTTATAATTAAGTCTTTAGAGATTGCTACTGAATATTTCATGGTTTTCCTATATATATATATATATTTAGGGTGGCTTTCTCTCGTGTAACAATACATCTAATCAGCAACCAGCAATGTCTTTTCAAATTACACAACCACAAGGAACGATACCCCTATTGGTGTTCATAAATCCAAAATCAGGCGGAAGACAGGGAGAGAGAATGTTAAGAAAATTTCAATACATTTTAAATCCAAGACAAGTACACAATTTAGCTATTGGTGGACCAATGCAGGGTTTGCAATTATTTAAAGATGTTGAACAATTTAAAGTTATTTGTTGCGGTGGAGATGGTACCGTCGGTTGGGTTCTCGAAACAATGGGTAATTTTATTTTTTAAAATAATTAATAATTAATTACAAAATTTTAAAACGCGAAAAAATAATCTAATCTCAAATGTGAATTTTTTTTTTTTAATATTAGATCGTGTACAATTTGAACATCAACCGGCAGTGGGTGTAATTCCACTTGGAACAGGAAATGATTTAGCGCGATGCCTACGTTGGGGTGGTGGCTATGAAGGTGAATCAATTCACAAAATTTTGAAGGTAAATTATTATTTTTTTTTCAAAAGAAAAATTTCCTTTTTTTAATTAATTACAAATTTTCTAATCAATTAAGTTAACATATAAGCGAGTAATTATATATAATATATATAGCAACTCAACTTATGTAATTAGAGTGAGTAATTAGTTTTCAAAGAACAAAACACGGAGTCTAGAAACTTGGAAAGATTAATTTTCCAATTTAACGTTTAGAAATAAAATTTTTTTTATTAAAATATTAAAGCAGAGTATATTAATTGTCATTTTTCTCTCTTTTTTTTAATAAATAAAAAAAGTAAGTGGCTTTGCAGAAAATTGAAAAATCAACACCGGTAATGATGGACAGATGGCAAATTGAAGTAACTGATCAAAAAGAAGAAAAAAAACCAAATCAAGACTGCATTCCCTATAATATTATCAACAATTATTTCTCAGTGGGTGTTGATGCTGCAATTTGTGTTAAATTTCATCTTGAACGAGAAAAGAATCCAGAAAAATTTAACAGTAGAATGAAAAATAAATTATGGTACTTTGAATATGCAACCACAGAACAATTTGCAGCGAGTTGCAAAAATCTTCACGAAGATCTCGAAATTATCGTAAGCATTTTTTTTCTATTTTTAATATGCCCTAATAATTTAAAAATTAAAATAAATTATATGTAAAAAAAAAATAATTGCAGTGTGATGGTGTACCTTTGGATCTAGCACACGGTCCATCACTTCAAGGTGTGGCATTGTTAAACATTCCGTTTACTCATGGGGGTTCTAATTTATGGGGCGAACATCACATGAAACATCGACTTGGAAAAAGAAAGAAACGACCCGACAAGGAATTGAGTACGAGTAGTTTTAATTCAGTCGATCTCACTGTCGCGATACAAGGTAAAAAATTAACGAAACAAATTTGATTTTGTAATTAAATTTTTTTTTTGCAAAATTAATAAAAATAATAATAATTTATAGACATAGGTGATAATCTCATTGAAGTGATTGGTTTGGAAAATTGTCTACACATGGGTCAAGTGAAAACTGGACTACGTGCATCAGGAAGAAGATTAGCTCAATGTAGTAGTGTTACAATCACAACATTTAAACGGTTTCCCATGCAAATCGATGGTGAACCATGGATGCAAGGTCCCTGCGCCGTAAGTGACACAATAATAAAATAATAATTTCTAATTTTTTTTTTTTTTTTTCAAAAATTAATTAAATTTTCAGATTCATATAACGCATAAAAATCAAGTTCCGATGTTAATGGCACCACCACCAGATAAAAGAAAAGGTTTCTTTCGTTTTTTAAGAAGATGAACTTATTGTAAATCGAGACGCGTAAATCGTGTCCACCCATTTGGGGAAATTTGAGCTTTTTTTTCCCTATAGTTTCCGTCTAGTCAAGAGCCATCACTAATAAAAATAGCCACATCGCCTATATCGTAATATGATTGTACTAAATAATATATAATATATAATTTTCGCTGTTAATGTGCAAAGCGAACAATTTTCGTACGTCCGTATAAATTCTTTTAGTGCTATTATACGATAAATCGACCATTAAAATCAAATGGAAATGTCATTATGTAAAATATTTTCGAAATTATATTCGCGAGGCTATACAGAAAAAAAAAATATATATATATATTATATTAGATGCGTGATAGTTATTTGAGAGGCTCATTTTCAATTATTGTTATAAGAAATCATTTTTCAAATTATAAAACGTTTAAAACGTTTTATTTTCTCATCTCTTCTCAATATCTCGTATTTACAATAATATTTCTAAATTAAACAATAGTTCAATAAAATTGAATAGTTATATCAAAATTATCATTATTATTATTAAAAAAAAAGTATTATAAATATAAAATATTGATAGAAATATTTTGTTATAGAATATTAATATTTTTCATCATTTTAAAATTGAAAATTAATTTGAAAATGAGTCTATCAACTTTCGTCCATAATATCGATTCGCAAAAAAATATTTTCATATAGAATTGTAAATGTCTAACTAAATTAAAAATATTTAAACATGAATATATGGCAAATTTTGCTGTGAGTAGGAAAGTACGTGATATATTATATATAAATATAATTAGAAAAAGAGAAGTGAAAAAAAAGATTTAAAAAAAAAAGATTTAAAAAAAAAAAATATATATATATATACGCAATAGATTCGATTTAGAAAAATAATTATTAAAAATTTAGATTTTAGAATAAAATATTTCATTTCTTTTAGCTTTAAAAATTAATTTGATATTTTACGTAATTTAAAATCGATTTCTCAATGACGACAATTTTTTTTTCATATAAAATAACTTCTTTTAAAATCATTAAGACTTGACGGAAGCCAGATGGAAATATTTACAGTAAAATAAACCATTTGTGACCTCTTATATAATTAATAATGAAGTTAAGTATTATTAACGTAATTACATTTTCTTATAATGGGAACACCGTCGTTGCACGTTTCTACCAATGATAAAATCTCTAGTCAATTTTTTATTTGCCAATGATCTTTCATTTATATTTATATTTTTGCAATTGTTCTTTAATGGAACATTTATTTTTTTTTTACATATTTTCTTATATCGTTATACTTTAATTATTATTTTTTATTTTTGTACAAATATTTTCATTTTTTAGTTCTAAAATTAATTAATTTTAATTATTATTATTGTCATTTGTTTATTAATAATAATTTAATTACTAATTATGTTTAAAAAAAATGTTTAAGTAAATTTATTTTTAACAAAAAAAGCAATTTCTTGGTTAAATTGAAAACCAAATCAAAACTAACCATAATAATCATTATTAGAATCATTAAATATAATTGAAAATGTTAATTGTCACACAATTGTTTTTGCTATAAAAATTAATTAATCTCAATATATTTCTTGACAAAACAATTCTAGTCTTTATATTAAAGATTTCTCTAATAAGCAAAAAAAAACTGCTGGTAATCAAGAATAAAAAGTGGATTTTAGAAATCAGTTTTTTAAATACACTGCCACTTTTTAACATTTTCACAATCATCTCTTTAAGATAATAAGACAAATAATCTTCTTTTTCTATTTTACTTTTTAAAGTAATAAAAAAAAATCGTTTAATTTCGAATGCTTGAATTTTGGAACAAAATAACAATTTTAAAAGTATAATATGGTGAATGTGTTTTTTCGTATAATTATAACATGAAAAAAAAACAAACATGATTGTTCAATCATAATAAAAACGCGACTGCTAAAAAAGAGATATAAACATTCATCATGGACCACAGAATGTAACGAACTTTCCGTCCGTGAAATATAGAAATGAAATATTTACATTTAGTAATAAGCTCGTATGTAGTTGTAATAATTATTTTTTTAAGTTTCTCACGGTCGCATATAATTCTTTTTTTTATATATATATATTACCAAAATTATATATACGTTATTATATTTTTCACGAAAATTTCAGTATTTATTTTATAAATTCAAATTTATTTAAAAAAAAATTAATTCCAACTAAAAATTCCTTTTTATATGTTATTTGAGAATAATATTTATTTATATTAATAAATAATATTATAATTATTAATATAAATAATATTATTTAGAAATAATATTTGTAAATTTATTTAAATAATTGCACAAATGTTTATAGAAATAAATTCGAGAAACGTGCATAATATTAAAAAAAGAAACTGTTTAAATCCCACAGGGACCAGCTCATCAAATTGATAAAAAAAAAAAAAAAAATATCACTATGCAGTACCTAAAAATTTCCTTTCGACAGTGAAAAAAAGAACTAGCTTTTTATATTAAAAACAAATTTTAATCAATTATAAAATCAGCTTAACTAGAAAATTCATTTCTATATAATTAAATCAAAATGCTTATAATGTATTTTTAAAACAATTATATTATCATGTAAAATGTATATACGTATATAAATTGTTAATTTTTTTTTTTTAACGAAAGAAAAAATATTTATTTAAAATAGAAAGTACAATTTTGTATTTATTTAGTTAATTATAATTGCTTTTTGTACTTTTTATATAGATTTCATTAATATTTTTTCTGTGAAAAAAAAACCAAAGAATAATGTTGAATGTGTGTTGATTAATTTTTAAGATAAAATTTCAATTCTTATTTTGTAAACATCGACTCTCTCTCTATCTCCCTTTCTCTTTCAAAAAAAAAAAGATAAAGCTTGAATCTGATAGTTTAAATGTTTTATATCTAAACCAAGTTAATGTATAATCTCTTTTTTTTTAAATATTTCAATTTAGAATATTATATAGACTTGCGCGAATGTTAAATTGATAATTCTCTATCATTGTTAAAAACTCATGTTTGTATTTATAGAATTTTAATAATTTGTATAGTCATACATTCTTGCGCATATATTTAGTGATTAAATGTAGCCCTACTTATAAAGTTAAGAGGATCGAAATATTACGCTTATGAAAACAAAAAAAAAAAAAAGTTATACCTATAATAGGTAGAATCTTTAATGTGTGTATATATAGATATATACATTTATATATAAATATATATATAGGTATATACATATAAATATTTATTTAATTATAAATAGAGCTCGTGAATAGGAAAGTATCTAAATGGATTTGTCTGCAAAAAAAAAATTAAAAAAAAAAAATAAAAAAAACTCGCCACTTTTGCTTATATACAATTTAGTATTTAAGGAGTGATTATTTTCATCTTAAAATTAAAGCAGTTTTTCAGTGTGCTTATCCTGAAGATAATAACAAAAGACCCAAAAAATAAGGAGATATAAAGAACAATATTTAAAAAAAATATTTTAAACATTTTTAATATCTCGTATTTTTAATAATATTATATCTTTTAAAAACATGTGAGACATTAATAGGCATTAAAGGCGTTAAAATTTTTCAAGAATTTAATTTTTAAACTGAAAACAATAAATAATCTTTAAAAATATATAAAAAAAATATATTAAAAAAATTATATCAAATATACAATAAAATAAAATTTTTTAAAATAAAGACCTTTTTATATTTATCAGTTTAAAAATTAAAATATTAAAAATTTTATTAGTCTGAAATCTATAACATATTATAATATCTCATATTATAACAATTTTAATTAATCAATAAAAAAAATTCCAATAATTGATTTAAAATAAAATGAATTTAGAAAAATTTCAAATCGTTAGCAAGTAATTTATATAATTATATATTAAATACATTTTCTTCTCACATCATGTTTATCAATAGATGTAATAAAATTTAATTTTTAAATTTCAACATTACTATTTTTTTGTTAATCTTAAGAAAACAATAGTAACTGATTGTCAAAAAAAAACTAAAAATAATGAAGCACATGTAAATGTTATAGCAGAATTCCAAGCACTATTTATATATCTGATATTAGCTAAATTTACTGCCAAATTTTTTGGGTCTACATGAGCACTACTGCCATATTTTTCAAGATACCAAAACTATAGAATACACAAACAAATGTGTATTAAAAAAAAGCGAAAAATAACTAAAAAAAAAAAATTATGTACATTTGCTCTATAGAACGAATTACAAGACTCTCGAGATATTGTTTTCGAGAAATATAAATATATATATATATATATATATATATATACAATAATGTGAACGATTTCATGAACTACTGTAATTGCTTTGCAATTAGAAATTTGAATCAAATGTCAAACAACATGTACATTGAATTCCAATAAAAGATATTTGAATTAGGACAAGTTTAATATTTTATATACCCAAATATTTATACGAAAAAAAATATTAAAACAAGACAATTGAAAATAAATAAAAAAAAAGTTAAATAAAAAATCACTCACCGATCGCGGATTCCTTCTCTGAAAAACAAGGGGCAGTTTTACTTTTTCTGGTCCAGTTTTGGAAAATTCCATCCTCCTTCCGCCCTCATCGCATCATCTCCTTCAAAATATTATGGAACTGCTGATAAAATAATTAATAACATTTATTTTCTAAAATATCGTTAAATAATTCAACGATTAATTATATTTAATGTGAAAATTATTTCCAATTATTAAAAAAAAAATATTTAAAACATCAACTTTTGTAGAAAAAAAAAAAAAAAAAACTGAAAAGAAAAAATAGAAATTAATTCAATGTGAAGCTTCTAAGAATATCAAGAAAAAAATCTATTAAATAAATCATTAAACTTCCAAAATAAAATTTGCGATTTATTCATTTTTTATGCTATACATAACCTCACTTTTTAAGAAAAATATTTTCAAATAATAATTAACATTGTCTAGAATTAATTTTCGAAATTTCTTACCATGTTGCCAAAATGACGGTTGGCGCCAAAAGTTAACCCTAATTTTCATTTTAGAAATTTTACATTTTTTTTAAAAACAATATCCTATAAATTTTATAAAATAATCATTCCCAATCATATGAACAAATTGATTCAAGCATTTATGTAAAAAAGAAAACGAAAATATTATCACTTTTTTTGTTCAATTTTCAGAATATGAAAAATACGAAACGACGGTTACCGCCAAATGTAACCCACAAAATTTTCAACTTTTTAATGTACACAATTTCATGTTTTCCAACCTCCCATCCAACAAATTTTGCTAAATTATGATTCCCTATTATGTAAATAATAATATAATCAATGATTTTATGAAAATAATAAAGAAAATCTTACCTTTTTTCGATAAAAGTTCAATAGCTTGCAAGAAAACGTCTCGATGTCAGGAGCTTTTCACACGGAAGTGAGCGAAGTAAGCAGGGAATGATGGATACGTGCTCTGATTGGCTTACTTGGCTAGTAACAGAAAAGCGATCTTTGATTGGCGGAGAACACACTTCCGTTTTATGTTCTAATTTAAAATACATATTTGATTTTAAATATATATAATATTTATAAATATTATTACTTAAAATTAATTTCAAATTAAAAATCGTAATAAAAAAATAGTGCGAAACATTTTGGACTTACAATTAATATATATTGTAAAACACTTATAATAGAATTATAAATTTTAGGTTATGTTACATTTAAATAAAATATTTAAAAAATTACATTTTATTTTAAACAAATAAATAAAAAAATTGCAAATAAATACAAATTTATATGAATTAAACTTTTTTAAAATTTAAAAATATTTAAAGGAAGATGTTCAAATGAGAACGCCTGCGCATTAATTTCAATTTACAATTTTTTTTCCCCTCTTTCCGGTTCACGGTGATCACCATCCATTTTTGTGACAAGTGAAGTGAATCTTCACGGTTTTTTGATTTGTTTTTCAGTCTATTTTCAAAAATGTATAAGTAACAAAGTTCTGATTCCCGTGTTACAGTTTAAAGTTTATTTATGCATCAAAAGGTAAGTGTTGCTTATAGTCCGAAAATAGAATAATTGCTGTTAGGCGTGCCACCGGTTTGGGGTTAGAAAATGTCTTTCTACATTCATTATCACAAATATATATATATATATAATGTGAAAATTACAAATTTTTTTTTTACTAAAGTTAAACAGTTTTAGAAGATTCATCTAAATTCTCAGCAATATGTTAAAAACGGACGATTCTCTTCGACCATATCCACATTATCCACAGACTGTGTAAGTAATAAATTTATCATTTTTTCCACTCATAAATATTCAGTGCATAATTTTTTTATTATCTTCTTTTTTCATGAAATAAATTTATGAATCACTAACAGCTTTTCGTTTCCGTTGATTTGTTTATTTTTAAATTTAGATTACACTTTAATGAAATTAAATTAAATTATTTATAGGTTATGTTTTAGTAACAATTTTGATTTTTTAAAAATTGTATATAGTAAATTAAATTTAATAAATTATTGATCATTATTTTCGTTTTATTCTTTAAATATTTGTTAAAATTGCAAATTTGTTTCTATTAAAGTAATTTCACTTGTAAAAAGAATTTTGTTTTTTGTTTAGGGATTTCAATAAGCAGGAGGATCAGTATTCGACTGAAATTTTTAGTACTGATGTAACAGTAATTCCTGCTCCAGGAATTCATAATCATGGAAGTTCAAAAGTAAAACTCAAGAATATTGTTGATTTTTCATGGGAACATCGTTTATATATAGGAAATCTTTTAGCAATTCACACATCAGGAAAATATCTTGCTTATGGCCTTAAAGGTAATTTTTTGATAATAATTAAAATAATTAATAAAATTATTATATTGTTTAATGTTGAAAAATTATAGTTGTTAATGGAAGTGGCGTGGTTCGAGTTGTAAATAAAGAAGTTGAAAATCGAATACTTTTGAGATTACGAGGGCCTGTTCAAGATTTAGCATTTGCTCATGTTGCAAATGCAATTCTTGCTTGTGTCGACTGCTTTGGAAGTCTTTATGTATACACAATTGAAGCTCTATCTAGAGAATTGGCATATTCATTGATATTACAAGTTGAAGCTGAGGATGTTGTGACAATTAGTCATCGTGTAATTTGGTGTCCTTACATTCCTGAAGAGGAGGCAACAGACGGTGATGAAATTTCAAAATTATTGGTGCTAACGAGAGGATCAAAGGCCGAATTATGGTCTGTATCCGCTGCCTCAAGACTTTGGAATAAGTCCGTCAAGGTTGGTAGTCCATTATTTTTACAATAATAAAATAGGATTTTTAATTATTATTTTTTTTACGTTTTGCAGATTACAGATCCTGAGGTAAAAAATAGTGGCGCAGTTTTGGAAATAAACGAACACACTGATACAATTGTTCAAGCAACTTTTAGTCCTGATGGAACGGCTTTAGCCACTGCCAGTTATGATGGAGAAGTGAAATTTTTTCAAGTTTGTATGTTTGGTCATGGTGCACAACAAAAACCACGTTGTTTACATCAATGGCGTCCACACAATGGTCGACCGATATCATCTCTATTTTTCCTCGACGATCATAAAAATTATCAACCCGAGTAAGTAATATTTAAATTTTATTTTTTTTTATTATTATTATTATTTTCAACATTTATTGCTGTTCTAATATAAAAACTGTGTAAACGTCAAAAAAAAAAGACTTTTTCCCCCCGACAGTGCTCAATTTTGGAGATTCGCCATCACCGGCTGTGATCATAATTCGGAATTGAAACTCTGGTCCTGCGAATTATGGACATGTTTACAGACAATTAAATTTACACCAAGACCATCATCGGCACCGGCACCATTCTTAAAAGCCGGTCTCGATTTAAGTGCTGGATATCTTCTTTTATCGGATATTTACAATAAGGTTTTATATGTTTTAAATGTGACGAAAGATAAAGGCGAAGCGGTAGCTAGTATTAATACAATATCACAATTTCTTCTACCATCACCAATGTTGAGTTTTGCAATTGTCGATGCCGGTCAAAGGAAAGTAAAACCAACTGGAGAATCATTGGAGGATCTTTGTCCAGGTGACGATGAAAATGAAGATCAACTTGTTATAAGAATGTATCTTGTACAACCAAAATCATTGCAAGAATGTCATATTGCATTTAGAACAGCGACTCATGTCGCAGGAACATGTTTAATGGATACATTAACACACGATTCACTTGATTATTCAGAGGATATTCCAGAAATTGGCGCCGTCAATCATAATGGTCTTGAGGTAATAAATAACATTGAGGAAGATCGATCCGTATCGGCGGCAATTGAAGCGGCAACAAATCATGCAGCAGCTCTTAATCTTATGACACCTGATGCATTTAGTTCGCCGGCAAAGAAAGATTCGGCTCTTGATTCAAGTAACAATAGTCCAGAATTGGGTAATGTATTGTCAGCGAGTCCATCTCTTGCACAGGCAATACATGCATTAAATACATCCGAACCACCATTGGCCACAAGTGAAATTGAAGAACAAGCACCGCCAAGCGGTGGAAGTAGTCCCTCTCGTGAGGTTAGAGAAATTCTCTCTCTCGCCGAACCAGAGGAAGGCGATGCTGAAACAAAAGACGATATCGACGAACTTCCTACAAATGAAGATCCAAATTGGCCCGACATTTCAATGGCTCTACTTAAAGACGTCAATATCTGTCCCAATGAAATCAAAAACGATCAAATTACCGATCAACTCAACAATAAGGTAAAATTTCTTTTTTTTCATTACTAATAAAATTCTAATTAAAAAAAAAAAAAAAAAAATTCACTCCACAGGAAGAAGTAAAATCGGTGATAAATTGTGAGGATGATTTGAAATGGCGATTGCTTAATGATAATAAAATATTGAATCTCACGAGTAAATTTGATTCGATACTTGAAATTGTTCAAGATCAACGACAAGAAATACGTGAATTACGATTGGAATTATCAGCATTAAGAAGTGAAACACCACTTGGTAATCGTGTTGAAAATGCAGTCACCCGAGCAACACAACAACAAACTGCAACAGTTGAACAAACATTATTCAATCATATAGCAAGACAACATGAATTTTTAAGTAATATTGAAAAATCAATTAAGGAAAATATTGAAACATCTTTGCCACAAGTTTGTGAAAATGCCGTTGAACCATTAAAAAATCAACTTCGATTGGATTCAATAAAAATGGACGAACTTCTTAAAGCAAATTTAAATCAATTAATTAATGGCGCTCAAATGAAAGAAACAATTGCTCTTGTTGCAGCAAATGCAGCAAAACCAACACTTGAAATTCTTTTTAAAGAAACATTTGCAAATACACTTTTACCTGGTATGGAGAAAGCATGTCAATCAATGTTTCGACAAATTCAAGATACATTTGTTCGTGGTACTAAAGAATGTGAGTAAATAATTTTTTAATTAAATAAAAAAAGTGTATGTATTTTACTTTCTTTTTTAATTTACAGATTTACAAAATGTGGATACAGTTGTTGAGAAACAATGTCAAAAGCGCTACGATCAAAAAAGTGAAACACTTGTTTCTGTTGTTAAAGACGAAATGCACGCTGCACTGACGAGAGGATTGTCAGTTCTACAAGAAGGAACATTAAGAACAATTCGCGAATCTATGAGAGAAAATCTCACTCATCATTTTAGTGATATTTCCGGCGTTAGGTTAGAATATATTTAAATATATTAAATTCATTTTTCATTATATTTTTATTTCTATTATATATTTATTATTTAATATTGATTATTATTATATTGTTAATATTGAATTAAACAAATCATATAATTTTTTAATTGAATTTTAGATCAAGAGCAACAACGCCAGGTCCGCCGGCTCCCGCTGTTGCTGATATTCAAGCAAGGATTTTGTCTCTTTTACAAAGAGGACAATTAAATTCAGCTTTTCAACAAGCATTGAGTGCAAGTGACTTGAGTTTAGTTACACTAGTCTGTGAAAAAACAGATCCTAATCGAGTATTTTCGAGTCCAATGGGATCTCAGGGTCCACGATCTATTTTGCAGCAACCTGTGATACTTTCTCTTGTACAACAACTTTCTGCCGATTTGGGACACCGAACTGAACTCAAGCACAGGTGTTTTTTTTTTATTAGCTTTTACATTTAAAAAAAAATTATATTAAATTAAAAAATTTGAATTTTTTTTTTAATTTTTCTATTGACAATTTCAGGTGGTTGGAAGAGGCAATTTTAAATTTAGATCCTGCTGATCCTGTGACGAGAGAACATATAGGAACGGTCGTGAGCAATTTACATACTCAACTTGGTCATTTTGTAACGGCAAATCCAAATCATCGTTCGGCACGAGCGATGAAAATGCTCGCAATGGCAACACGATCATTGTGCAATGATCGTCCATGACCAACATATTCGTGAGACTATTCGATATGTATTTTTTTGTTTTTTTATTTTCGTGATATAAAAAAACCAAACCAACAGTTTTCCACTGAAGTGTCTCGCATTTTTCTTTTGCGCAAAAACAATGGAAAAGTTCTTTATAATGCAATTACTTTTTTTTGTCTCTAATGTAAAATATCATTCATTTCATATATATATATATATATATAGATTTTTCATTGTTAGTTTCAATGATTTCGTTTATTAAACATTTTCTTTTATTTTTTTTTCGAACGTTAATTTAATTTGGATAAAAATTTGTTTTTAAGTAATATATATATTATATATTTGCATTTAGTGCAATAGAGTTTATTTTTAGTTTTTTTTTTAAACTTATCATGACAATATGCTTTTCGATTTTGAGAAATTTAAAATCGATTAACGTATTTTATTGATTTCTTCTCAGGATTTTATATATTATTTTTTAAATATTTATCACGTCTTTTCCGTTGTTTTATAACACAAAAAAAAATCAGTTACAACAGTTGGGCATTTTTTTAAAGCGTCATTAATGATTGCTAGAATTTTCATTTAATATTATATATTTTTTTCTATTTTGTTTCAAAACTTTTCGGGACGATATTAAAAAGGATAAGAATTTCATATTTATTTTCAGTCATAATCATATTTTTAAAATAACTTTTTCTTTTCTAAAGAATTTTTTTTAAAGAAAATATTTCCAAAAGTCATCCGGAATTAAAAAAAAACCTTCTTATATCGCATGAAAAATAATTAATTTATGCAATTTTTTTTTTTTTTTTTTTTTTTTTTTTTTATAAACAAAGCTTCAAATTGTATTTAAAATTCAGTTTTATTGTTACCTTTTCATTTAAACAATATACTTAGTCACTTATTATTTTTTTTATAGTTATAGGATCAGCATTTATGTTTAAATAATGAATGATATTCATATAAAAAAAAGATGACTGTCTACTGAAATTATTAACATTTTATTTCATTAGATTTTATTTTTGATATTTTGTCGATATTAAAGCGAAATTTATGTTAATTTTTGAGAATAAGAGACTACGCTGATAATCAGTAAAACTGTGTTTATTTCTTTATTAATTTCACTTTTTTTTCTCATATTACTTTATTCATTTGTCACTTCATTATTTTTTTAAATTTGCTTCTGTATATTTGATAAATTTTTTTGTTTTTGAATATTTAAAGCAGTAGAGTTACAAACTGAGAATTTTTTACTATAATATATATATATATATACGTTTTTCTACATTTTGTATTAACATTTTAAAGAATTAAAATTTTAAATCAAACTGTCGAGTAAAAAAACAAATGCGATATGTGAGGAATTTAGAAAGAAATTTAGAAATATATATGTGAAAAATAGATTTTAAATTGCTTTAATGTAAAAAGAGAAAACTTTTTTTTAGAAATGAAGCTCGTTGCAATTTTTTTTTTTTACTTAGAATATTTGTAAGATTGTAATATACAGATTTTAAACTTTAGACGAAATTTGCATACATAAATAATAATAATAAAAAAAAACTGTGCCACTCATTTCGACTTTTGCTTGTAGAGTAATAAAATTTAAACCTTTTGTATTATGTTACATACAAAACAAATTCATTTACTCAAAATGAACTTTCAACAAATATTATTAACTAAACAAAAATGAAATGTATTATAAAGATAAATAAATTCGTTTCTTATATACAAATTGTGTATTGTATTTATATTTACAATTAGTATTTGTTTAAATAATTATTATTTTGAATTATATCATATTATTTATAATAATTAAATTAAAATTGAAATAAATTTAAATTTTCTGTAATTAAAATTTTATAATTATATACAATAATTAGTCGGTTTGTTTTATTTTTACTATTCAACTTTTTTAATTTAAGAAATTAAAATGAGATTTATTTTTTTAGAGCATCTTTTATGTGAGCTGGTATTTTAATTCTTTTTCTTTTACGTATTTTTCCATTTGATGCACTCGATTGATTAACAACACTTTTCTTTTGCTTTTTCTTACAACTCAAAGGATTGGGACCACCTTTTTTTCGTCTTTTTTTGAACTTAATTTCCATGTCTTCCAAACCTGACTTTTGTTTTAAAACCTTAACAGTTTGAATTTGTAGAGTGTTTGTTACAATTCCATTTCGTAATTCTTCAGCGTATTTGCAAGTGGCTTCCGAAGGTCTCTCAAGAGTTGGTGCTTTATCGTGTAAATAAAGAAGTGGAACTCCTCGAAGATTTCTAATGTGATCTTGAAATTCACGATCTTGAGTTGCAATTACATACCTTTAAAAGAAAAAAAATCAAATTAAAATTATTAAATAAAAAAAATTGATTTCCTTTCATTTTACATTCGTTTTGTTTAAAACTTTATTCCAATTGTAAAATATTGATTTTACCTTGAAGAATTATTATTAGAAATCATTGAATTAAAACATTTGGAGCCAGAAATTGAATTTTTTTCATGTCCACATTTATGAACGGGAAATTGTTTTATAATTCGTAAGGCACCATTCAATTTTGATTCTAATTGCGCCAATTTTTCTGTCTCCAAAATCATACATTGAGTTGTTAAAAGTTTCACTTCGGCTTGAAAGTATTTAGACACTTGTTCCTTGATATTAAATTTGGCCTAAAAATTATTTTTAAAATTAAAATTACCGAAAATAATGATTTTATTTAAAAATAAAAAAAATATTCATTAAAAAACATATTTTTATATTATAAAAACTAATTTTTTAAATATTATTTCACTATACATTGTTGCTTAAAGGTAACAATTATTTTTAATAATAAAATAATATAAACAGAAAACAATAATATATATATATATATATATATATGTATATATAAATTTCTAACCTCAAGAGCAGCGAATGCAAAAGTTCCATCAATGAGAACTTGAAAGGGTTCTCTGAATTTAAAATTATTTTTATAGAAATTCAGATGTTTTTGTACTTTTCTTTGTCGAGAAATTTTCATTTTTGCGTTATTAAATTAATAAAATTCCATTGAAATTATAATTGTTTTTATTTTGACACGTGAGAATTGTTTATCACAATCTTTGTCACTGCGCAATATGTCAGCGCATGTTCATTGCGCATGTGCTTTCGCTTCAACATGCACGTGTTGTTTGAAACATAACCTTCAAAATGTATAAATTACAAAACATTTAATTTATTTATAAAATATACACGTTTTTAATCAATTTTTGTCAATGAGGGAAATATTTAATAATTCTTAATAAATTTTAAATCAAATAAAATATGATACCAGCTAAAAGATGTATTTCCGAAGTACTAAGAAGAAGAAGTTCTTTTTTCAACAGAACATTAATAAAACGGTAATTTATCATTATTTTAATATAAAAATTTACATAAAATACATAATGTGTTACTTTTTTTATAAATATTTATTAAGTTAATGTGTTTTTTTTTTGTTTGTCTGCTCAAATATATTTCTACATTTTTTTTTTAAATTGTCAAATTATTTAGCAAAAATAGTTTTTGTTATGATATCTTGTTTATTTATATATATATATATATAATACGTAAATAAAAATGTGATTTTAAAATTGATCAATTTTAATATTGTTTATTTTAAGAAATACTTTTTCTTTTTACAGATCTGCCAGATTAAATTTATCCAGAATAGAACATTGTCGAGGAAAAGCAGACAATTGTAATGAGAATTTCAATTCACTTTTTAAACCTATCCCAGTAAAAACAAATGAAAATAAAATAAACGTTGGTGCAGAACTCACTGGTACTTTGTCTAGAAAAGATATTTTAAATATTTTAGAAAAATTCCGTGAACAGAAAGAAATTGCATCACTTTCTTTAGAATATGGATTGGATGGTAAGGAGCAAATGATATATTTGTTTTTTTTTTTTTTATTATTAACAAATTATAATTGAAGTTTTAATTATATGTATATGGAAAAAAATTTTTATTCCTACGATATTGATATTTTTCTTTTTAAATATTTATAGAATATCTTCAAAATCAAGTTCATGATCATTTTAAAAAATATTGCTTACAAACAAACACATTGCCTGTGGATCTTCATGTAATTTTAAGTGATATCCTTCAAGAAGCTAGACATATAACAGACATATTTCCATATTACATTCGTCATGCCAAGGAAATATTTCCCCATATCGATTGTATTGATGATTTAAAAAAAATTGGCGATCTTCGAACACCAGTTAATTGGTTAATAATATTGAGAACTATAATTTATAATTAAATAATTAATAATTTTAATTTAATAATCTTTCAAGGAAAACAAAAAAAAGTTACAAATTAATTAATAATAGTAAAAATAGTAATTTATAAAAAAAAAAAATTTCAGGTATCCTTTGGCTAGGGAAAAAAAGAGAAAAGTTATTTTTCATGCTGGCCCAACGAATAGTGGCAAAACTTATCATGCTCTTGAAAAATTCAAAAATTCATCATCTGGTCTTTATTGTGGTCCATTGAAATTATTAGCTGTCGAAGTTTTCAATAAATGTAATGATAGTGTAGGTATTTTTTTTTTTTTTTTTTAATATCTATTACAATAATTATTTAGTATATATTTTTTTAATTACAGGGAACTCCATGTGATTTAATAACCGGAGAAGATAAAAGATTTGCACGTGGTCCTAATTTTCCTGCAAATCATGCTGCATGTACAGTTGAAATGGCAAATGTTAATACACCTTGTAAGTAAATTTTTTTTTTTACAATATATTTATATTTGAGTTTCATGAAATTATTCGGAAATTAAAAACTAAGGTATCGATAATATGATAATATTAATAATTATTTGATTTCAGATGAAATAGCTATAATAGATGAAATTCAATTGTTAAAAGATTATGGAAGAGGTTGGGCTTGGACAAGAGCTTTCCTTGGACTTTGTGCGGATGAAGTTCACGTATGTGGTGAACCTGGTGCAATTAATCTTGTACGTATTTTATTTTTTTTTTTGAAAGTTTATCATTTATTGTAATTTTTTTTTTTTAATACTTTATAAATTTTATTATTAAAAAAAAAGGTGCAGTCACTATGTGAAGCAACGCAAGATACATTGGAAATTCGAAATTATCAACGTTTAACAAATTTAATAGTTGAGAATTCAGCATTAACTGATTTAAAAAATACTCGTCCTGGCGATTGTATAGTGTGTTTTAATAAAAACGATATTTACAGTGTTTCACGTAGTCTTGAAAAAATTGGCAAAGAAGTCGCTGTTATTTATGGTAGTTTACCGCCTGGTACAAAATTCTTACAGGCAGCAAAATTTAATGATCCGGAAAATCCTTGTAAAATATTAATTGCAACCGACGCTATTGGAATGGGTTTAAATTTGTGAGTATTTCTTTTTTTTTTTTTTTTTAACTAATATTCCGAATAAATTCTAATTTTTATTTTTATTATAGACATATACGAAGGGTCATATTTTATTCATTGGTAAAACCGTCTGTTAATGACAAAGGAGAAAAAGAAATGGACATTATCAATGTTTCGTCTGCTCTCCAAATTGGTGGACGTGCAGGTCGTTTTGGTACACAATGGAATACGGTATTTTTATTTTTTTATATTAATTAAACTAAATTCATTAAATAAAAATTTGAATAATATTTGTATAAATATTTATTTTCAGGGTTACGTAACAACTTATAGACCACAGGATTTGAAAATGTTAAAAAAACTTATGAGTTCAGTACCTGAACCTATAGTTAAAGCTGGTTTGCATCCAACTGCAGAACAAATTGAAATGTATGCCTATCATTTACCTGATGCTCCACTTTCGAATTTAGTGGTAATTTTATTTATCAATACATAAAAATTTAATAATTAAATAATATATTAATTATTATTATTTTTTTTTCATTTTTAGGATATTTTTGTCTCATTGTGCACTGTAGATGACTCATTATATTTTATGTGTGACATGAATGATTTTAAATATTTAGCTGACATGAGTCAACATGTAAATCTTCCTCTGCGTGCTCGTTATGTTTTTTGTTGTGCGCCTATCAATAAAAAATTACCATTCCTTTGTACCATGTTTTTAAAGGTAAAACAATTTTCTATTTTCTAAAAATAACAATTTTTTAAAAACTATTTACATTATTGAACTTTAATTTTTTTTGTTTGTTTTTAACAGTACGCTCGTCAATACAGCAAAAATGATATTATTTCTGCAAAATGGGTTCAACAAAATATTGGTTGGCCCCTTCCGAATCCTATGAATATTCAAGAATTAACAAATTTAGAGGCTATTTTCGATGTGTTAGATCTTTACTTATGGTTAAGGTAATCAATTCATTTATATAAAATTAATATTTTTCTAAAATATTAAAATATTACCATTAAGAAAATATTCAAAAATTATTAATTAACTTTTAATTAATTATTTTAATTTTAGTTAACTAATTAAAATTAATTTTTATTTTATTGTAATTGAATAATTTTTTTATTTATATTTTTAGCTATCGATTCCCAGATTTATTTTGTGATGCAGATGAAATAAGACAAATGCAAGAAAATTTAGATTCTCTAATTCAAAAGAGTATAATTCTTTTTACACAATTACTTAAAAATTCGGAGAAAGGTATATGATTTATAAATAATTGACATTTTTTAAATTTAAATTCATTAGTAATAAACAAAATTAATTAAAATTAAAATAATATTTCATTTAAAAATTTTATTACAGGTATCGTAAGCAATGAATCAACAGTACCTTTATTACCAGGTACCGTAAATAATAATTTATTATACTACTAATTTATTTAAATAACTAGAAAATTATTATTTTTTTAATTAAAATAATTTTAGTTCAAGGTAAAGTTACGGAATCATTGATAGCTCAAGGTCAATTAACTGTTGACATGCTCGAAAAACTTCACTTAGAATGGGAACAGGTAAGAATTTTTTAATGTAAAACTTCTTTAAAAGAAAGCATAATAGTATTATTAACAATTTAAATTACTAGTATTTATTAATAAAAATAATTAAAAATTTAGTTCTTTAATATTTTTAAATATTCTTTTTCAGGCGTCAAAAAAGAAAAAAAAGGATTCACGAAAAATAATAAAAGAATCATTACCAGATACAACAACAAAAGTAGAAACAATACGAACAGGAGAAACAAAAAGAGGAAGACCAAAAAAGCAATGAGCAAATATTGTTTTAATAATAATATTAATGATCGATATTACAAATCAATTTTTTCAATAAAAATTATATATAAAATAAAAAAAAAAATTTATTATAGAAAATTAAAGAAATTCTTAGTATAGAAAATTTTTCCTTATTATACATTTGTTACACTTTTAACAAATATCACTAAAAAAAATCACTGAAAAAAAATTCTAAACAAATTTGTTTTAAAAATATATTGTTTCTAAAAAAAAAAAAAAAGTAAATTTTATTCTGACTGCTCGGCGTTTAATTCTTCATTAAATGGCTGAAATCCTTCGACGCTCCGTTGAAATATATTATAAAATTCACGATCAGTTTTAACTCGTCGTAAATATGCTCTAACAGTGTATAATGGCGGAAGATTCATGTATTTATTAAGGAGCATATATTTGTACATTTCTGGTGATTCTATGTACAAAAGTAGACAAAGAAAAATCCATGTTCTTGAAAATTTAATATCATTCTCCTCGCCACTATTTTCCAATTTGAAACATTCTTTAATCATTACTTTTTGTATTTCGGGTAAACTCATAAGATCGACTATTTGTGTCATTAAATTAATTGTTTTCGCTGGTAATGTTGATAAACGTTCTTCACATTTTGACGATCTTATTTTCTCCTCAAGCGATTCGCTGAGAATTTTGACTCGTTTCTCCTTTTCGATTAGTTTCGTTTTACCCATTGAATATGTATTTTGTGCAAATGTTGATTTTCGTTTTCCCAAAGTTGCACATTTTGAGCATCGTGTTATTCCGCTATTTACAATTAAAGAACAGGAATTGTGCCGCCAATTTGATCCATCTCGATAAGCATCGTCGCATTCTAAATTTATCAACGGATAACCTGGAAAATTTAATTATTAATTTTCCTGAAAAACTATATTTTTATTCAATATAAATTAATTACCTTCACAAACATTTCGTTTGTCAAATTCTTCAATTAATTCCTCAACATCAACCAATGTTTTAACGGTTAAATTACTTTTGTCTTTTACCAAATTGTGTGTTAATGTTTCAACATTTTTTTCTTTTACAGTACAACGCATTTGCATATTATTTTTAATAAAAACTTGCTTCTCAATACCGGGCATTCCATTTTCGTTCATTCTCATAAAACAATAGACAACAGTTGTTCCATGTCCTTTTGGTTTTGAAATTACAAATGAATTCCATCCTTTTGGTAAATTAACTTCAGTATAAACTTCCAAAAGATCTTCAAAAAGCATTGATTCACTATTTGTATCCGCTGAATTATAGCTGACGTTATTGTCTACCAAAAATATATCTTTCTCATCAACTGTACATAATTCATCGTCTTCAGTTGATAAATTTAAATTATGTGTATTATCAGAAAGAAGTAATGATTTGGAATTATCATTGTGCAATGTTTCCGTAATGTCATCTGTAAAATGTTAACGATTTAAAATTTACTTTCTTTTGTTAATTATATTCATATATATATATATATCAAAAGAAATTAAAAAACTAAAATTATTATACCATCATCGGAATTATAATTTGATTGAAGATTTACAGCTTCATGTGTTTCAGATTCTTCTTTCATAAATTCAAAAGATTCCTGTGAATCTTGATCATCAAAATTTATACTCTCGACAATATTTTCATTGTCATTTTCACGAGGTATTGAAAAAACTTCATAAGATTTATTGATTGTCGATGATAAATTACTCAAATCAGGAGATAAACTTCTATTAACTCGAAATTCGTCATCACATTCTAAAAATTGTGGATCCACTTCGTCTGGATCGACATGATGTTTAGGTATTGCACCTGGTCTCAAACGGAATTTTTTATATTTAATCTAATTAAAAAAGAAAGAAAATAAATATAATAATAGGAATATAAAATTTGCAAGTTATTGTTAAATAAGAAAGTATTTTATACATACAGTAATAACATTTGGTGGTACTCCACTAAACCAATGAGTAATAATATCCGTTGGATAAAAATGTTTACTACAAACGTATGTTTCATCTTTGACAATATAATTTTCAACTCCACCAATAGCTTCTTGCCATAATTTACGTGTTTTTGGATCTTTTGGAGCAGAAAAGAAGCTGCTTCCATTTCTGTAATTTGTCTCTTTGCAAATTGCACATTTTCGCGTCATAATGGTATTTTTTTTTAAATAAAATCTTTTTTTTTTAATATTCTATTAAAATTCTCCACAAAAACATATTTATTTTAAATTTCTTTCGGGAAAAACTTAAATTTTTAGGTTAGGACGATTTTTCATTTTTCTTCGCAGACAAGGCGAAACACTTAAATTTCCCCAAGAAAACTAGGTTCAAGTTTTTTTTTTATTCACTCACATAAATGTAAAAAAAAAATTTGCAGTTGCCAAAATAGTTTAAAAAAAAACACAAAAATCTGGTATATAATATTACAAAACTTTTTAATATTTGCAATGTTTATATTTTGCTTTTATAACTGTGTAGTTTAGAAATTCTATCACCAGAGGGACGATAGTCATTTAACAAATTTATTTAGATATTCTTTAATTATATATAATATAATATAATAAACTATATAATATAATTTTATTAGTTTCAGAATTAGATAATCTATACTAATTCAAATAAATGTGTTTTTATTTTATAATATTTAAATAACCCGGCAAAATATATGAAAGCTGAAAAGCTTTTTTGAAATTTCCACGAAATTTCCCTTTTGGAAATTTCCAAAATGCAATGATTTTTGGTAAGGTTATGTTACATAATATTTTAATATTCTGCTATCTCATATGCAATTTATTAGATTTTGAATAATCGTTATTGAATTACATAACAATTTGCAAATTAGTTTTATTAGTAATTCGAAAAGTGATTCGTAATTGTAATTGTTTTCTTTTACAAATTTTTTACAATTTGGATCAATATTGCACGTACTGCAGGCTCATTTGGAGGTCACGCCTGTAGGTCACCGTTTAGTCTGCTTCGATCGTTCGTGGTAGTCTGTCACGCATTTAGGTAAGTTGAATATTAGATAATATTAAGAAATATATCTCATCAATTTAGTTATTTAATGAAAAAATTATTCTTTTGTTTATGAATTGTCAATTTAACAATGATCATATTATTTTTCTATAAAAAATTTTTATCTTTTTAAATAATGTCGGCATTCAATGATTTTGAAATTTTGTTTTCATATCGTTTTTTTTTTGGATTGTTTTTTAAAAATTGTATTCAATTTTTAATTCTTAGTGAAATAAATTCAAGTGTCATGCATGAAACACGTAATTTTTAAAGGGCGTGAGTAATTTGGATTATTTAACCTTGACAAGGTCACGTGCAATGATAATGGATTATTTCTAAGTTTGTAACAAATTTTCTAATGGAAATCAATCGATTGGAGGATAAAAATAAAAAATCTCTTATTATTTTAAATAGAATTTGCATAGTTTTATGTTTGTAATGTTAAATTTTTTTAATTTTTTAGGAATTTAAACTCAAAATACAGCACAAGCATCATGCCTATTCAAAGTATTAAAGCTCGTCAAATTTATGACTCTCGTGGTAATCCCACTGTTGAGGTAAGTTGTTTTTTTTTCTTTTTTTTTAAATTGAAAAGATGATGTAATTTGTTGGAATATTTTTAAAAATAATTTCTTTTCAGGTTGATCTTGTAACGGAACAAGGATTATTTAGAGCCGCTGTTCCTTCTGGTGCTTCCACTGGTGTTCATGAGGCTCTTGAACTTCGTGATAATGACAAATCGAAATATCATGGAAAATCTGTATTCAAGGCTGTTGATAATATCAACAAGCTTATTACACCTGAATTATTGAAGGTAACATTTTATTTTTGTAGAAATTGAATTTATAAACAAGATATTTTAAAATAATTTGCTTATAGGCTAATATTGACGTCACTCAACAAACGGAAATTGATAATTTACTTTTGAAAATCGATGGCACACCTAATAAATCAAAATTGGGCGCTAATGCTATTTTGGGTGTTTCTCTTGCTGTTTGCAAAGCAGGAGCAGCTAAAAAAGGAGTTCCACTTTATAAGTAAGTATTATTGAAGATTTTTTTTTAAATAAAAAGAAATGGAAAATTATTTTCTATATTTTACAGATATATTGCCGAGTTAGCGGGAAATAATGATATTATTCTTCCAACACCGGCTTTTAATGTCATCAATGGTGGTTCTCATGCTGGTAATAAACTTGCAATGCAAGAATTTATGATTCTTCCAACTGGAGCGGCTAATTTCACTGAGGCAATGAAAATGGGAAGTGAAGTTTATCATCATTTGAAAGCTGGAATCAAGAAGAAGTTTGGTCTTGATGCTACCGCTGTTGGTGATGAGGGTGGTTTTGCTCCAAATATTTTGGAAAATAAAGAAGCTCTTAATCTTATCACAGATGCCATTAAGGTGTTTATTTTTCTTTTTTTTTCAATAAAATATTTTTTTATAAACAATATTTTTTAAAATCTAATATTTATTTTAGGTTGCTGGTTACGAAGGCAAAATCAAGATTGGTATGGACGTTGCCGCTTCTGAATTCTTTAAAAATGGCAAATATGATTTAGATTTCAAGAATGAAAAATCCGATCCAAATACTTATTTGGAACCGGAGGCATTGAAAAATCTTTATTTAGATTTCGTTAAAGAATTCCCAATCGTTTCCATTGAGGATCCATTTGATCAAGACGATTGGAGTTCTTGGACATCAATGACTGCAGCAACTCCCATTCAAATTGTTGGCGACGATCTTACTGTTACCAATCCTGAAAGGTTTGACACAAATAAAATTAAACAATTTTAAAAAATAATTTATAGGTATTATAAAATCTAAATTTCTTTATTTTCTTTCAGAATTAAAACCGCAATTGAAAAGAAGGCATGCAATTGTCTATTATTGAAAGTAAATCAAATTGGAAGTGTAACAGAATCAATAAACGCTCACAAACTTGCCAAGAGCAATGGCTGGGGTACAATGGTCTCACATCGTTCAGGTGAAACTGAGGATACATTTATTGCCGATTTAGTTGTTGGTCTTTCGACAGGACAAATTAAAACTGGTGCACCATGTCGTTCTGAGCGATTGGCAAAATATAATCAAATTTTGCGCATTGAAGAAGAACTTGGAAGTGCGGCTAAATATGCTGGTGAAAAATTCCGAAATCCACAAGCTTAAATTTATTATTATTTTCGTGATTAAAAATATATACATAACAACGTTATCATTTTAGGCTTTGCATTGTTATGAAAAAAAAATTTTAGCTATTGTCCTGTTTCACGTGTAATATAACAAAAAAAAAAAAAAAAAATTACATCTTAAAATTGCAACAGTTTTTAAATTTAAACAATTTTTTCTTTTCTTTCATTTTTTTTTCTATTTCAAAAATTTGTTTCTTTGCATATCAGTTTTTTTTGAAAATGACTTTCTTTTTATATTTTTTAATTTTCTCGTGTTTTAAATTTTAGAGAGACGCCTTTATTAAATTAGAAATGAAAGAACGTGTACTATTTTGTGACGTTAAACATTAAAAAAGAGTTTAAATTTTTAAAATATTTTAGATTAGTGTAGACAAAAAAAAAAACAAAATACTGTTTATCAATTATTGGGACAATATATCAGATGTGAGAGAATAGTTTGCTATTCCTGTGACCGAATGTATGTAAGCCAAATAAAAAAAATGTATGAACTTGTAAATAATGTTTAAAATAATTTTTTTATCCTTTCATCTTTTCATTTTAATATAAACTATTTTTTATATAATTTATTTCGTTTTTAATTTTTAGAAACAAAATCAATGTTAACAAAAAATTGACAAATTCAAACATTCGTGCAACATTATTTTATTAAAAATTATAACATTAGGGACAATAATTGTACAATTTTTTTTTATATATATATATAATATGGGCTTAATCATTCGCATTTTCAATATTAATAATTAGATAATTTATTTTCTATATATTACATAACATTAAGTGAAATACTGCGTACAAATACAATTAACTACAGTGTGTCTCTATATGGGCTACCAATTCCTCTTTTTTTTTTTACGAAACAAAAATTTCGTGAGTCTGAATTCTTTTATAGATTCACAATCTACACTTTCAGATATATTTGGGGTTTTAAAATCACTGTAAAAAATTTACATCACACACTATACATATATTAAAAATTAATATTTATTAATAAACTTTTTTTTCTGAATATCGTTTTTTAAACGAAAACAAAAAATATTCTGATAATTTTGATGATATTTTTTCTTCTTGTTATTATACAAATATTTTAAAACCCCATTCATATCACGACAAACATACAAGTATAAGTAGTTCTATTACCAAAAATTTTATTCTGAACAATAAATACTTAGAAAACAATTTGTTTTTTTTTTTTTTTTTACCAATCTTACTCTCAAACATTGTCCGTCGAATATCTACATACATTATTATTAAATTTAATTGTCACGTGTATAAATATTATTCGTTAATATCCTTGTAAAGTAGAACTTTGTACTACTAAACAGTTTTTGCAAAATTATATCATTTTTTTTTTTATTTTTGTTTGCTATACAAAATATTTTAAAGTTTATAAAATATAAACTTATTAAAATTAATTTTTAACAATGAGATGAGGCAGCGATGATATTTGATTATTACGCTTTTGTAATTTTTAAAGAAAATGATTGTATAAAATTATTTTTTTTTTGTATAAGAATTCACAAATTTATTTGAAAATTTTTTTTTAATATGAAAATATGTTAAAAAAAAATCATGGATGCCTTCTCTTAAAAATTGTAAAACAATAATAATTATGAAAATTAATGGAATTTTTAGTTGATTAGCCGAATTTTTTTTTGTACACATATAAGAATATCGACTTCATTCTCATAAATAATATAGAATATGATACAAAATAAGCGAAATATAGTCATGATAACGCTTTGTAAACTGTTAAGTACATTAAGGGATTTCTTTTCGAGACGCGAGTATAATGGAAAATGAAAAAAAAAAAAAATTAAAAAAAAAGTTTTAATAAAGAAAAGAAAAATAATGGATTCTGTATGCCTCATATTGAAATACTGTGACTATATTCTTACTACAATTATATTGAATCTCAGAAAGAATCTATTGAGCTACTTTGAAAATAAATTTACATACACATATGTAGTCAATTACTTAAATCAATAGTTCGGTCTTATTACTTATATAAATCATTAAACTAATTTCATACGTCTGTACGAATGTGTTTTTTTCGTTCTTTTTTTTATATCTAAAATATTATTTGCTCAACAAAAAAAAAAAATAATAAATAAATAAACTGAAATATTTAAAACAAAAAATTGAAAACAAAAATTTAATTACATTATTAATAATACAATTAACATTTATAATTATTAACAATTAACATTATTAATAATGTAATATTTAATTTGTTTTAGAAATATTTTTTATACGTAAATTTTTCAAATAATGCAATGATAATTGCCTAATTAATAATAAATAATGATTTGCAATTACTTTGATTTAATTTTCAAATCGACTACTCATATGGTAAAAAAAAATACTTTTCAGAAAAAAGAAAAGAACGAGAAAAAGAAAAAAGTCTAATTTCAATTGCACTCAAAAATAAATAATGTTTTAATAATAAAATCATACCTAAGTTAAATAGTGATTTTTTTGCGATAAAAACCCCTTGTACTTGGAGGATAATTATATAATTTATTAACTACACATATCTAATTACTACCACTAGTTTTCTAATTCTAAGGACTGTTTTTTTTTAAATATAAGTCAGTATTTTTTTTTATATATTATAATTAATGAAAACCGTTTCTGTTCCAATATCAGGAGATTCGACTGTTTTCTTCAGTCTCGAAGGATAAATTTCATGTATATATATAAATATATAAAATAATATATATATATTTATATACATAATTGAATGATAATTTTTTTTAAATTTCCGTTTTTTTTTTTTTGCTTTCTTAATCCAGGGTGGCAGTAAGTATCTAAGATAACGTACGTGAGCAAATTTACAATAATAAAACCTACTTAAAGACTATACGGATTGGGTGGCACATAAATTTGAGACTCATTTGTTTCACAATAATTTACCAACTCAGGGAATTTAATCCCCTTCAAAATTGGTCCGCAGTCGCTTTTCATTTAAAAAAAAATAAAACGAAATAAATAAATAAATAATTGATCCTTTGGCAATTATTTAATATCAAAATTTTAATCTTTTTTCTTTTCTTTTTTAATAAAAATAAATCAATTTTCAATTGTGGTAAAATAAATTTGCTTTTTAAAAGCACATTTCTTTATGAATTATTTCAAAATTATTTTATAATTTGTTCAATTTATATATAATTATTATTATTATTATTATTATAAAATGTATAATTATACTTTTTTTTATATTAATATAAATATATTAAAAATATATTTTATATATAATATAATTTATTTATTATATGCAAAATAATTGTCATTATTTTGATATTAAAAATAAAAACAATTTGTTTTGTTTTGTTTTTTTTTTTTTTTTTTGATAAAATATATAGAAATAACTTTGGAAGATTAAAATTCAGAGACTTTGTCTCAATTGTAAGTCTTCTATTTTTTTTATATTCTGGAGTAATGCCAAATTTTTTTTTTTGCCATGGAACAATATTAATTTACATTCGATAATGTTAAAAAAAAAACAAGTTTCCAGTTTTGCCGCAACGAACGATGTTTGCAAGAATTTTTAAATTCTATAAAATGGGATCGTTCTAACTAATACGTATAAAAAAGAATTAAGTAACCAATTTTCTTTTTTTTTTTTTGGGAAACTGTTATAAAACAAAAAAGTGGATACATTCTGAAAGCGACTTTGCCAAACCATTATCTACTTTCTTGCGACGTCCCTTAGGCGTCGTGTGTCATGCGAGAATGTAAGAAAACTTTTTTTTTTTTGTTTAATTTTATCATAATAAATAAATGATATGAAATTATCAAAATAATATTATCGGAATGAAGAAAAATCTTTGGCCTTATTTCTTCCTTTTTTTTTTTTAAATATTCAAGATATTTTTTTAAAAATTTCTTCCAGAATTTCTTCTTTTTTTTTTTGCCAAAGAAATTCTTGAATTTTTCCTTTTTTTTCTACTGTTTTAAAAACAGTAAAAAATACAAGTACCTTTCTTCTTTTTTCTTCAAAAGAAAAATAAACACTGAATATGTCTTAGAAAGCAGTAATTGCGATTTCTTACAATCCTCGATAATGAGCAGTAGGGTTGCATTCAAGCGTGCCTAGCTTCTTATTTGTTTTTCTTTTCAATTGGCGTCTTCTGGTGATTCGATGTCATCCGACGTGGTATTTTGGCGACAGCGATATACATATGCACTCACTGATAAATCATCATCAGTGCGTACGCATTTGTAAGTGTCATTTTCACACTCGCACCTAAAAATAGAAAATAATATATATCTCATAACATTTTGAAGCAGAAAAATAAGAAATATAAGATTATAATAAACATTTATTTAAATTTAAAATATTGTCAACACATGTATTTTGTTTCAGAAAATAAAAATTAAATTTTCTATTCTAATTTTATATTTAATTAAATTAAAAATAATAAATTTTCATATTCAATTATTTCGTTTAAATTAATATTTTAAATTCATTTAAAACTTTAAATATTTATATTTTAAAAATATTGTCTTGATATTAAAAATAAACTTACGTATTTTTCATGAAATACTCGACGGTACGAGTGAATGGAACGTATACTGCCCAACCACATGGTGTGTTGTAACAGAATCTTATCTCTTTGCTCGAGTTATCCGCATCTCTTTGAATCCTCAATTTGTGCGTATCTTGTGCCATCTTCAAAAGACGTTCTGGCAAATCCTGAAAGAAAATACCTTTTAATTAAAGTAATCATATTAACAACAAATTTTTTAAGATTAATAAAAAAATTATTTTTTTTTTGCTTTCTTCATCAAATATTAATTACAATTTTACAATTTATAATTTAAAAAAGAAATATATTATTACGATATGTGGATGTTTTATTTCAAAAATTTATTGAATTAAAATTATTAACAATATATATATATATATATATATATATATATGATGAAAAATTAATTAATTTTTCTTCAATGAAGCGCATAATGCGATTTGGCTAATTATGTATGTATATATATATATTTATTTAATATCCGTTAATTGCTTAGCGCGAAAGATAAATCATTATATGACACCAATTACTCTTTCCTTTATAATTATTTATCTTACTTTATAGATGAGAGGACGCAATTTCCAATCAAAGAGCGTAATCTATACCAAGATTAATTAAGAATTATATTAATGTACATGAAGATTAATTATAATGTACATAAGAAAATTTCTGTTTCGAACAGTTCTGAGAAAAATTGTGAAAGGCAATACATATCGGTTCATTGAGAAAGCAAAGGAGAGATGAAGTTATCATTTGGTTCTTATCATTGGCAGTTTGCGTCAGGCCAGGGTCAAAGTCGGTGATCTCGAACAATAAATCATATTTTATCGTACGAAAACGTAAATTATTCGCGCGCTTATTCTTACAATGACCTGCGCAATCGTTTAATAATTAATTTTAAAAAACTACACTTACAGTAAGTTTTACGAAATAAAATAACATATAACTTTTGTGTGTGTGTGTGTTGTAATCCATCAATTACAATCAATTTCTTCTTTTTTTACCTTGTTTTATTTGCATAAAATCGTGAAATTTTTTTTAAATTAATTCTATTTAATTTCTTTTTCTATTTTTATGACACTTTTAAACAAAATAATTCAGAATTTGACTTTTTGAGGTTATATTTTTGTTTACAATTACGAAAACTACATTGCTCTGAATTTTCTTACAGACTGAGCAGTAATACCAAATTAATTGTTAAATTACTGAAAACTTTTGCCTACACGGAACTAGTGACTTTTTATTTTAGAACAGTTGATGCACTTGAAGTGTGATATAAAGACAACTTCAGGACTTACGAACAGTTTTACAGCGCGTCTAACGCTTCAATCTTTCTTATTTATATAATTATAAATAGTTTTGAATAAAAAATAAGGTAGGTTTTGTGATTATTTTTGTTGTAATATTTATTTTCTTGCATGCTAAAAGTTACTACATCTTAATCTAAATCACTAATTAGATTAGAAAAATTCTACAACTAAAAAGTTAGGTTATGTTTCATTGACAATTATTTTTTCTTTTCTTTCGATATATATAAAAATAAGAAAACAAAATTTGTTTATTGTAACAAAATTGTTAGATTTCTGACCAATTGAAATTTTTTTCCATTATCTAGAAATTATGAATAATTTTTCCCATTTGAAATCAGGGATAACTTTTTGTGACTACAATTTTTGTAAGTAAAATTTTGTTCTAATTAACAATCTTGTTAAATTAGGAGAAAAATAATAATCAAAGGATATAAAAAATGAACTTTTATATTAAATACTTTACACGTGTGCAAGTACGTTTGAGAAGTTTAGCCACGTTTGATTAATGTAAACAATCAGACAATTGTTAAAGCAATCTATATATGCGCACATGTGTATAGTGAATGAGAATCAAATTAATGCCTCTGATCTGATATATATATATATATATATATATATATCATGTGACTCGCAAGCCTGAGGATCCATCAAAACAAACTCCAATTATTAAACAGAAGGTCAATCGTGAATGAAATTATAAATCATTTTCGTAACTCAAATCTTAAAGGCAAATTGAATTAAACATTTAAAATTAAATGATCCTAATAGGGGAGGGGGGGGGGAAATTGCGACGAAAATTTCTACTAATTAATTTTATTATTAGTTTATATACTAATATCAATTGAGAAATTATTATTGAAATGAGATAAGAATAATAGGTAACAAATATTTTCAAATTAATCATATTCAATTTTCAACGGTTAAAGAAAATTATAATAATTTTTGTTTCAGAGAATAATTTATTTGAATCATTATTGATTCCAATATTGTATCAATCAAGGACCATTAATGTTTTCTATGGCAATGCGTGCGTATTCTATCTGTAAAAGAAATGCATCCTGCTTATTTTTACAACTGTTAACCGGATTGACCACTGAAAAGGGTCTTTTTTTTTCTGATGAAAGTCTCGAGATAGTGACGGACGTGAAGTAAAGACTGCAAGTTTGCGTTTCATTGAAGAACATCAGACTAGACGGTGAGTATGTCAGTAGTAAGAGTAAGAGAGCGAGAGAGAGAGAGAGAGAGAGGAGCACTTAATAAGATTGAAGCATGAATGTAACTCGGGTTCATGAATGAAAAGTTCCAGTAGCTTGCATGTTACAAATGGCCGGGCCTATATATCTAGTTCTCTCTGATCATCATCATCATCATCATCTTCACTCAACTTCATTGTTTTTAACTTGCGTGCATTTTTTTTTTCTCAATGAAAAGTTTCATTTTGAAAAAAGGGAGATAATAACATATAGTATACAAAACTTATCGCTTCATTCTCGTGTTGCCGTATCACGTGACATTAATATACTTTTATCACAAGTAAAAAAATGCAGCCAATATTTAATTTGAATAAAATACTTTGTTCTTAATATAATTTATTTTCAAATTTTTTAAAAATGTACAAAAAAAAAAAATTAATTAATATTTTTCTCAATATAAAAAATAATAAGTTATAAACTAATTTAGAGAAATATTTTGCGTTTTTCAAAATGTCAAAATAAAAATTTTTGACAATTTTTTTTTTAATTTTCAGTAAATAAATAATTAAATACAAAACAATAGAATAATAACTAAATTAATTTAAGTAAAATAACTTTGCCTATGTAGCAAAAAAAAAATTAAATTATAAGCAGTAAAAAGTAAATGATGAAATGCAAAATTTTATTTTCAATATAATTTTTAAAAGAATGTTGAATTATTATTATTAATTAATAACATTGATAATAAATTATATTGATTACTTAATTGTAATAATAATTATTGTAATTAGAATTTTTTTTTATTCATTTTTATTAATTTAACAACTCTAGCTGTAGTTTTTATCAGTTTCAACAAGTCTCAACGAACTTTGATTTTCTAAATATATAACAGAACGCAAAATCTTTCTCGTAATTTCGCGGAAATCTTAAAATGTAAAATATAACCTTTCTTGAGGGTTTTGCATTTAACGACGCGCAAAATGTGTGTTTAAAAACAAAGTTAAAAAAGAGAGATAACACTTTATAATTTTCATATACAACAAAGATTTATTTTATGATGACATAAAAAATACAATTTGAATTTCATAAAATAATAACAATTATTTTAATAAATCGCTTTAGAAAATGTTTTTAATACAAATTAATTAAAAATAATTTACATTATTATTAATTATATTTTATTATTAAAATGAATCATTAATTAATGTATCATTAAGTTACAATAATATTTATTAATAATTAATTAATTGAAATATTAAAAGAATTGAAAATTAGTGTTAAGCCGCAAAATTGAGAGATTATTGAGAGGAGAAAAGTGATATCGAAAATTGTGATAAATTGAATGTGAATTTACCCCACGTCTGTAGCTTATAACTTTGTCCCTAATTTTATTCATTTGAAAAAAAAAATCGAAACTATTCAGGAGGAACGTTACAATATACATATGAGACAAAACAGGAGTAGACAAGTTTCATCTTGTTTCGGCTTCCGGTGTCACGCAATTAAAAATTAATTTCATTCAAAAGATTTAAATAAATAAAATTTAAAAACTACATATAAGAGGACAAATTTTTAAATTTTGAAATGATTTTTTTTTAATTATTTCAAAATGTTCACTACATAATTATTTCACTAATAATTAAAATTGTTATTTCACTAGAAAAATTAATTTTTAAACATTTTTCAGTTTTCAATTTTTTAAATATTTGAAAATTGAAAATTATTTATTTAAAGAATAATAATATTAAGGAATAATAATTAAAATAAAAGGACTTGTCCCTAACTTCATAGGACAAATTTAAAAGCACCGTTGAGCTTTCGATTTCTCGCTTACATTCGAGAATAATTGAAAATTCAAATTTGAAAAACAATTTTCTAAATTTTTTTAAATTTTAATTTAACTATTAGTTAAAAAATATATATGACAATTATTTTATTCAACTTTATGAATAAAAAAAAAATTATATATAATTTTGAAAAATAATATTTTCAAATAATTTTAGAGAATCTAGATTATGGATATATTGAGGATGATCGGAAATAGTGTTGTCTGATGAAATACATCTCCAACTTACAACAAATTTCACATCTCGTCCGATGTGAGCGACGGTTGATTCAAGGCACGTGGGAAGATTAAACGCGTGCATTCTCATCACAATACTACTAGGTAATCATTTTTTATATATTTTTTTTCAAAGATTCATGTTGAACGACAAACTATAACGAATTTTTTGGAGAAAATTTAATAATTTTTTTTCGGAATAATTTTCAAAATTGTTAATTTAATTGTAATTTTATTTTTTCTAAGGCAAAAAAAAAAAGAAAATTTTTTTTGAAATTTAAAAAAATTGCGAAATTTTGATATATAAAATAGAAAAAACTTACCTGAGTCCTAAGGACTGCCGTGTCAATTAGAGATGCGTACCAGCAGGTAGCGACAAAAGCGATAATAATTAGCCTGAAGTGTGACATTTTAATTTGTTTTTAATCGCAATTGACCCTTTTTTCTTCGTGCAGGACACGAAGAAATCCAAAAAGGAAAAAACTTTAAAAACGAAAGCGCACAAGGCCGGTTCACTCAAAAAAGTGTTGCCGACGTTGAAATAAACGTCGATTTTTTTTTTTTTTTTATTTTATTTATTTTTTTTTTTTGCAAAAAACAAAAATCAGTCTATATCGCTTGACACCTTATTAATTTATAAAGTGTATAAAGTCAGTCACGTTTGCGAAACAACAAAAAAAAAAGGATGATTTTCCGTCCGATCGATCGAAAATTTCACGATTAATTGTTGCAAAACAAACTCAATTTTTTTTTTTTTTTTTTTTTTTTTTTGAGATTCGCGGGTTTAACCGGTATGGACTTTAAACGAACAGCAGCTGCAAGTATTGAGTGAGGACGCTTTCGAGGCGTCGAGGGTTTATATAGTCTGTGGGCTAGCCGGTGCCGTTTAGTGGGGGTAAGACTAAGCTAGAAGTTATAATAATATATAATAAGATGAATCTAAGTTGCGATTTGAACAACGATATCACGGGGGTGTAGAATATTTGTCAAAGTGGAGAACCTATAAAAAAAAAAAAAAATCTCCATTCTTTCTTCAACAAAAAAAAAGTAATTAAAAAAAAATTACCTTCTTCTTGGTATATAATTTTTAGAAATAGAAATTTTCCCAAAATTTATAATAGGATCATTATACTAAAATTAAAAATTAATTTATTCTTTTGATATTTCCCCCTGTATGTGTAAAATATAAGAATAATTATTATAGGGCTCGGAGTTTGCGAATTTATGAATTTAAAGTTTTAATTTTTTTTTTATATTAATTAATAATTAATTTATTTATACTAATAGTTAAAAAAAAAAATTATTAGGAAATTAAAAATTGATTTCTTACCTATGAGTCGCTTTGAGCCTGTAATTATATTAATAACACTAATAATAATTATTATTTTTATAAAAATAATAATTATTAATAATAATTATTATTATTATTATTTTTACCACATTCATTTAACTTATATTGTATGAAAACTTAGCATAAATATTGTACAAAAATTATGATGTAAGGTTCGGGACATTTCATCATATAATAGTGTTGATATAAACCCAGCGGAAGAAATTTTTTTGTGACCGTGGTTAGGTCTATTTTGTGAAAACAAAATATCGCGATATTTAATAATTAAAAAAAAAAGTCTATATAATTTTTTTTCGCCCCCCCCCTAAACTATACACAAAATATGACTGAAAAAAGATCTTCAGATAAGACAAGCTATTTATGAAATTGGTTCATCCTCATCCAATCAGACTCTAACTATAGATCATTGTGTTATCTCACTCACCACATATACAAAAAAAAGTATGTCTTACGATTTTACCCTTTAGTTTTTTGTTTCGAATCATTTACCATTTTATTATATAGTTTTAATATCAACTGAATTTAAGATAAATAATTCTTCAATATTAAAATCATTTAAAATTGTTTTTTTTGGGAAAATTATATTTTATTGATATACATGTATTTAACTTTTGAGTAACAAAAGAAAAAAATTTTAAGAAACAGTAGAACCTTGATAAGTCGTCTTATAGTTAATGAGGTTATACTGTATTTTGTCATATTGAGAATTAATGAAAAAAAAATTTTTTTTTTAAAGTGACATAGGAAATAAAAAAATTGGAATTCCCAATTTAAAGATAAAATATCAAGTTCATGAAAAAATTATCTTCAATAAAATTATATATAATTTTCCCTCAGGGAAGTATTTTCCCGCAGCAGGTATTTTAGAAACTTTTTAGCAAAATGATAAGATAATTTTTTTTTTTTTTAATTATTTTTATGTTGCGCCACAACGCGCAAGATTAAAAAAATGTAAACTTGTTCCCTTGCTTGACAAATTGATCAGCAACAAAAGATTAAATTAATTATTATTTGTTGAAAGATGGTTAAATTTTAATAATCAGCAAACTAAAAATAAAATAAAAATTCTTTTTTTATCTAACAAAAAATTGACAAATTTTAAACAAAGAAGAATATTTATTTAAAAAAAAAATTAAAACTTAAGGTTAAATTTTAAAATAAATATAACAATACAAAAATAGTATTAAAAATGTTGATTGAATTAATCAATTTTGAATCTCATTTTCCGGGGTAACGGTTAACAAAATTAAAAAGAAATATATTTTTTAAAAATTATTTTTATACATTTAACTTCATTCAGTGATTTTATCATTAATGAAATAGAAAAATAATCTATATATTTAGTCTTCTTTCCGGGGTCGTAACACTTGTAACCGTATATATTTATATTTTCACTATTGTATAGAGCGTAAAGTGCATAAAATTAATGAAGATGAAATTTATTGAGAAAAATAAATTAAAAATATTATAATAATAAATAGCAATAATAAAATAATAAATAATGTTTAAAAACAAAAAATTATTATATTAGAAAAAAATTTTAGGTCATTAAAAAAAAGAAATGCAACAGAAATTAATGTTGACATTATTTCATTGTTGTTTATTGTTTGTTATCAAACAGTGGCAAGTAATATATATATAGGCTTTTGCAACAATGATAATGATTTATAATTGCGTAGAATGCAGATTATCATCATCAATATATATTCTGCATAACAGGTCTGATATAGAATCCAATGACCCCTCAAGGTTTATTATAAAAAATATATATTATTGTTTTTAATCAAAGCAATTGAACTATTTTCAAGTAACAAAAAACACAATATCGTCACAAATGGCATCGATAACTATATATATATATATTATATTGAAATTATCACAATTAAATTAGATATTTTATTTTGATATCATTTACTCTCCAAGGGAAATGATTTTCTAATTTAATAACGAATACAATATTTTTTTTTTAATAAAAAAATATTTATTTAGTCAATCAAATTTATTTTTGTTGGCCCAAAATAATTTTTGTTTAATTTAATTCTATAATTTTGTTTTCTCAACTAATAAGTTTTTTTAAATTTCAAAAAAAAAATTGAGTAAATTTAAAAATATTACAATTTTTAATTGAAAAATTTTAATTTGTCATAAATTAATAATTTTTAATATCTTAAATTCAGTTGATATATATTAGGATTAATGTAAACAATAGATGACTTAATGTATATTTTTTTTTAATTGACAATTTTTTTTTTTTATTGTTAGGATAATTTTTTAAAAATATTTTTTAATAAAAAAAAAAAAAATTTTTTTAACTGCACATGTAATTTATCATCATATAATAAGATTGCGTTGCTCTTTTCATCATTTGTTGCGGTTATGTGTATAAAGATGAATGAAACAAGTTGTGTACATATATACATATAAATGAAAGAAACGCGTCTGATTAAGTTACAAGTGCAAAACCAATTGATGACAAGTGTTTTGGTGTAAACTTTTAATTTGTTCTCCAAATCAACTCTAAAATGCGGCACACTCAATTTATATACTAGGATATATTGCGTAATTTAACATTAATCTCTCTTTCAGATTTATATAGAATTTTCTGAAAAATAATATTAAAATTGGAGGAAAATATTATGTACATATTATTAATTTAATGTCGTCAGTTTAAGTATTTCAAAATAATTATTGTACTAATAATATTGCTGTTATAAAATCATAATTTTTCTTATTTAATATTTATGTGAGACACAAAAAAATTCAATTTTTTTAATTATTTACTATTTTTGAAAATATTATCTGTGGTAATTTTATTTAAACAAAAATATTAAATTTAATTAATAATAATGAATATTTATAAGTTAAATATTTCTCTCAATCATAGAAACATTTTTATTGTACAAAAAATTTGCCTGTATTCTCAATGACAAAATTTTAATATCTTTTTTTATTACAGGAAAAATTTTCCTTCATTCAAAGAAAATTTTCTCTGGAGTACAACTTTAATATATGCCAATGTGGAATTTATAATTCTCGAATTCTATAGAATAGAATCCGCGTCATTAAAAAGAAATTTTAATTTTTGAACCGCATTTATAAGAAAAAGGGTCTTTCTTTGAAATCATCTATAATATATAATCTACATCCATACTACTTCCTCAAAAAAAAAAATTTTCCACTGAAATGAAATATGTTGAATAGAAATCTTTTTTTTTTTAATAGTGGGAATTCCAAAAAAAAAAAAAATTCTTCGAACTGAAATGAAGTCATTTGAAAAAAATTTTGAAATCTAATTTTTAAAATATATATGTATGTTAATTATTGTGAAAGTAATTTTTTGAGTGTGATTGATTTTTAATATTATATAAATGATAAATAACAAAGTAGATTATTATTATATTTGTGAAGTACATTTATTGCACATGATTGAGAGTAATGTTTGCTTGAAAATCCAAATGATCAAAAGGGGAGAAAGAGAGAATATATATATATATGTATATATGTGAATAAGAGATAGAAAGAGAGAAAGGAAGAGAGAAAAAAGGAGAGACAAGAAACGCCTACGGCACTTTAGTGAATAGATAAACGTGAGTCAGAATCGCATAGAGGCCTGACGGAGGCTCGTCTCGTGATCAGCCAATCCCTTCAGCCAGCAATGACGTAAGATCGCATCATGCTTAACTCTTTTGAAATTACGTATTCGTACGCGCCATACGCTATTCTGCATCATGTAAAAATATTCAAATTTGTAAATTATGAGACGAATTTTTTTTTTCTTTTTTTTTTTTTTTTTTTTTTTTTCATCGCTACTGTATGATGAGCTTTTTATAAAAAAGAAGTCCAAAGAAAAAAAATGATAAAAAATTGTCCCTTAAAAAAAAATTCCACAGTTTAATAAAATAATTTTTTTCTTAAATTTTGGAAAATTATTTTAATCAAAAATTTTCTCTAAAATTTCATATGTAACAAAAAAATTAAAACATTTAAAAGAAATGAAATACAAATTTTTTGTGAAAAAGAAAAATTTTCTTGATATAAATTTAAATTACAGTAAAATTCCACAATGATAAAAATCCAAAGTGTTTTCACGCAATGGAATTTTTATTCTAATTGATTTTTGGAAAAATATTATAAATTTTTTTTTCTTTAATGAAAAAACTATAGTGGAAAATTATATATTTGTGCCTGTACATATATATATATATATATATATATAAGTAAAGTATAAGCTGAGACGAAAATTCAATTTAGAAACTTCGTTCCTGTCTCAATGTCTATCAAGTAATAAGTCGTGCTAAAGTGATTTTGACTGCTTAAGAAGTTACACGTCATTAGACTTTAAAGTTTCTGCGAAACTTTAATTAATTTTGTAAAAGTGAAAAGTTAAAGGATATTACATTTTCCACTCTTATGCAAATGAAGGCAAATTTACACAGTACAAGGTTGTAATTTTCCTTGAAAGGATTAAATTAAATTATTAAATGAAAAAAAATATATGTATACAATATATTATGATAAAATTTATTTTTATTTTCTATATATTTTTTTAAATTTAATTCTTATGATTGAAATTATTAAATTCGATATTATTAATTAAGTGCAATTTTACTTAATTTTTAATTTCTACTTTGAAAAATTGTCAAATAGATATATGATTTTCATTTTATCTGAATATGATTTTTTTTTTTTTTTTTTTTGAAACCACGTGCATATCATTTCTCAAATATAATTCTCCTCGTGTCTTCAATGATAACAATAATTAAAATTGATAATTTTTTCTATATTTTTGTATAATATATGTATGTATACAATCAATATATCATATAACAAAAAAAAAACATGCGTCAAATGTTTTTGCAAAATTTTTAGATATATTTAGGAGAATCATACGATTTCAAATGAATTATGTAAGAGTCTTTCAAAAAAAAAAGAAAAGAATAAAAAACCATTTTAGAAATATAATGAAATAAATTGTGTAACCAATGCAAATAAATTATGTTATGAGATACCTATATAAAGAAATGTCGCCAAAAAAAAAAATTTATCTGAAATAACTACATTTTTGTTGAATCAATCAAATAAATGCAATTTTATTCAACAAAATTTCTACTTATATAAAAAAATTTTGTTAATTCTTTTTAATATTTGCTTATTAATAAGTATTCTTTTATTGAAAAGAAATTCTGTTAAATGTGAATTCAATATCGTGTTAACTTTTCTCTTAAATTAACATTTTTTTCAATGCAATTGAAAAAATTCAAAATGAAAACAAATAATAAAATATCTCTTTGTTTTTTAGAAAGAAGAAATAATTGAAGATCGGATCATTATATCGGAGAGAGGAGACGTTAACACTGAAGGGTGCGGATCTTTTGGAAACATCGTGACATTGAAGGAAGTGATTTACTGAATTTGAGGATATATTCAAAAGATCAATAATAATAAAAAAAAAATGAAAAAAAGAATTTAAGGTTAGTAAAATTTTTCAACAATATAATTTTAATTTAATAATTTCTTAAATATTGATTTGTTTAAGAAAATTATATCTTGAAATTATATGTTTTCGCAAACTTTTTAAAACAAAAAAAATGTTTCATTGAAACTTTTTTGGATGGCAATAGCTATATGAAGTTTAAATTAAATTCGATTAACATCCTCATCATCTTAATGGAACTACAATCTTACGCAATTAACTATTTGACAGAATGCATTACATTGTACTTCACTCTTCCCTAATAGAAGCGGAGCTATACAGATGTAGTTGAAGTTAAGTTTCGACGCAATAAGTCGATGACTTACTCTCATGATTTGAATGATGTAAAGGGCTTCCTAAATAAATATCTCAAGGTCATGGATGAAAATAATTTACTATTGTAGTAATTTATTTCAAGAATTTATTATTAAGAAGAACCTCAGGAAGTAGGTAGTAGTATTTCAAAAAAAAAAAAAAAATTACTGTATACAAAAAAAGCTTTTTGAAAAATCTTCACACAAAGAGCTATGTATATGGAAAATTTTTTCGATTCAGTCATTATCATTAAATTTTCGGCTCAGTTTTTATCATTATATTATTAGAGGGGTAATATAAGATTGGCGTCATTTCAGATGATAAAACTTTATTGAATAAGATATGAACACGAAAGTTCAGGTCAAGATCAAAATTCTTCTGGACAAAAAAAAAGTGAGAGGGAGAAAGAAAAAGAGAAGCGACAGATAAAAATAATGAAAAATGCCACAAAAATACACAATTTATTTTTTTTTTTTAAATGTATAAAAAAAAAATAAATATCTAAATTTATTTTGTCATTAATTTTTTTTTGGAGATTAATAATGATAAAATTTTTTAAATATTGCACAAAGTATATAAATTAAATTGCTTAAGATGCTTTTATTTTTCTCGGACATTAGATTTAAAACTGTCCTTTGAATACAAAATATTAAAAAAATTAGCAATTTTTTCGAATGTTCCCCTAAGGGATATTTTTTTTTTTTTTTTTTTACATATATACAAAGTTAAAAGATAAATTTAATTTGAGTTTCTAATGATTTTAAATCGATTATTATATATGGATATACTATATTATTATTAAGATACCAAAGAAAATATATGATAATTACAATAATTATAAATGCAACATTCTTTCAGTAGTGATGTTTGAAATAATTTCTTATTTTATTTGGACATGGTTTATTTTTATTTATTTTTTTTTTTTGCTTCAGAGAAACATTCGCATTTAATTTTACATTATTGGTGTATAATGATATACGTCGTTACAATAATGTATATAATTTCATAAAATTTTTTCAAATATAATTTACATTTGCTACTTTTTTACAAATCGTATAATATCTTGGTCACGCGAGCTGCGCGATATATGTTTTTTTTTCTTTATATATTTATTTTTTTTTTTTTGCAAGTCATTTTTATTTGTAAGACAGTAGGAAATTTCATAAGACTTCATTTCTTTCTGATAAAAAAAAAAAAAAGACGTAATATAATAGTTCATCTTAATCAGACAATTATAAATATATATATTTTTTTTTCAAGATCATTTTATTTACGTCAATATATACATATCTATGTAGGTTGGATTTAAAGAATTTAATTAAATATTATATAAAAAGCATATCAAATCTAAATTCAAATAAATGAAAAGTCTGTAAAATTAAATTTCATCTGAATTTCAATTTTTTGTAATTATTAATTTCTATGAATTAATTTATTAATATTAATTTATTAATATTTTTTACTATTAATTTCTATATTACGTGTAATAAAGAAATTCGGTTAAATGAAATTTCTATTAATTAATAATTAAAAAAAAAAAAAATATTCTAAGAAATTAATTTTAGAGTTTATTGATACGTCTCTATTAATTAGACATAATTCGAAATCTGTTTTAAAGATTATTTAATGTTCTTTTAAGAGATAATCTATTTTATCTTTTGATATTGTCATTTATAGGAATAAAACATTAAGCATCAAAAAGCATTTAACAACTACATTCCTACATATATTATATGTAAATTTAATGAGGGCATTTTATTTTTACCCCCCAATAAAATGGTATTAACAACCGGTTTGAGAATTTTCCAAGGCGAAAATGACTATGTGAAGGGGGGAGGGGGGTACATACACATCATAGGATGTGTATGCCCTTCTAAGGTCCTGGAAGCGATTTTTAGCGATCTTGATTAATGCCTTTCTCTCTCTCTCTCTCTCTTATAATCTTTAATGATGCGGCCACCTTGTGCAGAGCCTATCTCTTCCCAAGTGCATCATCAATCATAATTACCGTTTGGGACAATTAGGCTTGTATCAAGCAGTAAAATTCCAAAAGAAATTCTCCCCTGATTATATACCCGAAGGAGAGCTACACACATCTGATTTGCTTCTTGGAACCCAAGACCGTGTTCAATCGTGCTGGAACGTCACGCACATGCCAACGAAATTACGCGCATCTGCGCACGTGTAGCTTGAATAGAGATCACGTTCATTTTTTTTTTTTTTTTCCTCCTTTTTATTTCTTCATTTTATTATTCCTCATCTTCTTCCTTCACCTCGTCGTCGTTGTCGTTTTCGTATATACACCCACAGCTCCCACGGGAGCCAGTTATTCCCTTTCTTATTTTATTCATTTTTTTTTTTTTTTGCCAATTTTCTCCTCATTTTCATGTGTATATAACATTTCATCAGAAAAAAAAAATCTGATCTTGAATTTTATTGGATCATTTTGGTTTTTTTTTTTTTTTTTTTTGAGAAAGAAACTTTTTTCTAAATTTTCCATGGATAAAAAATTTATTTAAAAAAAAAATTTTGTTACGTTTATAATTTTTGTAACTTTCTCTAAATATTAGTATAGTCTTAATAGAATTTCTGGGTCATTGGAAATTTCCTTCGCGCGATATATGAGATTTGAAATGAAGATTATAAATTTTTCACAGAAAAATTTATTTTATTTAATTAGTAAAAAAATTTAATCAAATTATCAAATATTTATTATTTTATAATTATAATTTATTATATTATTCATTATATAATTATAATATAATTTATTATTAAGATATAATAATTATTTAGTTCTAAATATTTGTTTTTGATAATAAATATCATTTAAAAAATAAAAAAAAAAAATGCATACGTCAATGAAAAAAAAAAAAAAATGCTTGTCAATTGTTGTCAATTAAATTTTGAATCTTTTTTTTTAATGAATGAAGAATGTCATCTTTTTTCTTTTTTTTAGTATCATCAACATCAGGACACCCAAAGTGCATATATTTATTCGCGCAAATGTATTAATTTTAATAGGGGATCACCTTTTTTATAATACACACACGCGGCATTTACGTCATCGTCCACTCCGAGATTCCAAGGTTTTATTACTTCTGATGACACCCCGTTATCGCCTGCGTTATATATATAATATAATACCACCCATATGGGACGGCATTTTAAGTTTCGCTCTTCGTTATATTCGACAAGATATCGTTGCGTGCGTCAATTTCAATTAAGAAACTGACCGCCCTGCTAAATAGTTTCCTTTCGAAAGGATCAGATTTAGGTCCCGAATGACGTCATAATATTTCGAGGAACCAACGAGAGAAAGAGAGGAGAAAGAGAGAGAGAGAAAGAGATTTGTGTAAAAGATGAGAAGATAAAGATCGTAGATCTTTTTTGAAATCGGTTTAGATATAATTGAATGCATTAAATACTAATTCTTTATCTATGTGTGTGTGTAATACACCTTGACATAATTTATGAACTTTTTTTTTATATTTAATATATGTTTATAGAGTTTTTTTTCAGTAATCCTAAAGACGTCAATGGAAATAGATAAATGATAAATTATTTTACATTATCAAGAATTGTCAAAATTTGAAGGATAAGAAAAAGGATAATGAAAAAATAGTATTTGTTTCCTGAGGACAATATTGTGTGTGTCTTTTTTTTTTATCATCTTCGCATAAATATTTTTCAAGGTTTAATAACATCTTTATGTCATTATAATGACAACTTAAGCGCGCGCAGGTGAATGTACTTTAGAGAGGTCAAAACAATTCGATAGAGAGGTTTAATTTATCGCACGTTTCACGCATTCCTAATGAGAATTTATAATACATACTTCCGAATGAAATTCCACATCGATATCATCACTATTATAATGAAACAAAAACTGACCACAGACTGAATGAAATAGATTTTATATTTCGATAAAGAAGAATTTGCCTTCAATAAATAATAATACAGAAAGGAGATTTTTTTGGATAAAGAAAAAAAAAAAAAAAAACGAATATTAGGGAATGAATTTCCCAAAAGTGTAATCGTGAGAGGATACATCTTTTAAAAATGTTGGTTTTCGTCTGGCAATTACTGCGAGCATATACCAGCCAGACGATTTTCTGAGAAGACGGGAAACGATTTCACGTCGAGTAAAATTTTCTTGGCAATAAGAGTAGCCAATTGCGTTGCGTAAGGCAAAACATGGGTCCGTGGTCCACACGCCGGTATTTTATGCTCTTTTGCCAAAACATTTATCATCGCAAAAACCCTTTTTTCTTTTTTTTCTTTCAAAAAATGATTTCAAAATCATATATTTATTTTATATTAATTTTTATATGAAAACATTTTTTATTTTATTCATTTTTAAATAAAATTTATTTAAAGCAAATAATATATTAGAGTCTATAATAATTTTTTATTTATATTTTAAATAAAAAATAGATTTTAATTGAAGTTTAAACTGTTGAAAAATAATGACCAAAATATAAGTTAGAGAAAAGAGAAAGGAAAAAAAAAAGTGATCAAGAATAAGACATAGTCTGCACGAGCATCAATGATGAGATTGCATATATGAATCGTTTTAAATGCATTCAGTGGTGCATACGTGATTAATATCACGTCAACATTTTAATACAGCCTCACAAAGAGTACATTTAAATGAGAGTATACGCGTAAAATTTAGTATAACAGCCTTCACGTGCCATAGGACACAAAACCGTCTGACGTAAACCAGTTTCATCCATTCATTGGTAATTCAAATATACAAATTGCAATTTATATTCACTTGATGAATATTTATTTTATCTATATATTTAAAATAGGTATAATTTTCAGAATCAGATTTTCGCAAATATGGATAACGTTTTATGTATAATTAATGTTCGCGCAATTATTTATATGCTGTCCGAATGAGCTATTAAGTTCACCTTCAGACCACCCATGAGAATATTTAATCCTCTGGAGCATTTTATTAAGGTTTTTTTTTTTTTTTTTTTCTTTTTTAAATTTTCATATATTTAGAAATGAGAAAGTAATTTCAAATTTTATTGTTGTATTATATAGTTAATAATTTATACTATTTATTGTATAAAGAATCAAGATTCGTTTGAAAAAAAAAAAAAATTTACTCTTGAAAGCTGTGATGTACGTTTTGTTCATCACGTAGCCATATAAATTTCTTAGAAATTAATTGCTTTTTTTATTGTAAAAAAAAAATGGTAGCAAAGGTTATATTATAGAGATCAACTTATGTCAGTTAAAATATGTTACTTTTTTGCAAAATTTTTTTTGGGGATGAAAAATTTTAATATTTAATTTTAATCAAAAATATATATTAGGGTGATTCTCTCAAAAAGGACAAATTACGCTTTTAAGTTATTTTGTTAAAAAAATATGAAAATTAATTGAAATTATTTGAAATTCTGTCAGCCATACGTTATAGGATTTAACAATTTTCAATCGGACCACAAAAGAAAATTTTAAAAAAAGGTAAAATAAACGAAATATTGAATAAAAACTGATGTTACGAAATGGAGTTTTAACACTAGTTTTCATTCAATAATTCAGTTGTTTGCCATTTTTTTTTTGAAATTTTCTTTAGTGATCCCATAAAAATTTGTTGAATTTTATCGTATGGCTGGGAGAATGTTTATTAATTGAAATTAATGTTATTATTTTTTAACAAAAACCTCGTCCAAAAATTGTGCACAAATAATTTGTTCTTTTTGAGAGAATCACCCATTAGCAGAAAATTCTATTAAAATCAAAATGGGATCATTTTAATCGTATTTCTAAAAAACAAAAAAAAAAAAATAAATGCTGAAGCCAAATTTGTTACCTATTTATAGAAAAATTGAAAGATAATTAAAAAAAAAAAAATTCTGATTTTAAGTATTTTTGATTTGGAATGATAAAAATTAGGGATTTATATTGTAAAAGTGTCAAAAAAAAATATTTTTTATATTTGCTGGCATTAAATTGAATTCATCGAAATTTTAAAATCATGTTCTTCAATTTCTGAATATTAATTAAATTACAAAAAATTAATGAAGAACATCTTAAAAATGTTGATTCGCGAATAAAATGAATTATATGTTTTTTGTACCTTTCTTGAAATTTCTTTCTCATTATATGTAAAATTTTATAAATTTTTTAAAATATTTCTTAGATATATAATTATATATATTTTTTTTCAGAGAGCGAGAGAGAGAGAGAGGAGAGAAAATTATTTAGTCGTATATACATTTGGTTCGTCATCATCATCATCGTGTGTGAGGCGTGCGAGACTGATTGGTCTCGGTACGCGGCTCGGGCGCGTGCAACGATAAGGTCGCTTAGGGCAGACAGCGCGACGCCGTTTATTTGCGTCTCGACGGCCAACACACAGGTGTTTGAATCCAGCGTTTATACTGATTCGAGAACTGAAAAAGCCTAACCATTTTCTTTTCTATTTTTTTTTCCTAAAATAAAAATCATCTTTTGTTAAAATCACGAAATTATAATTCATTTCTTACTTAAAATCTTTTATAAAATTATATTTGAAATTATATAAAGTAAAAAATTAGTATAAAAATGTTTAAAAAAAAAAAAAATTATTGTTTATTCAAAAAAAAAAATGTAATAATTTTCTCTCTCTCTCTCTCTCTTTCTTTTAACAAAAAGAATGAGAAAATTATGAATCAGAGACATAATTTACAAGGTCTAGACTCGCGGATGATACACAAAACTTTTATGCACATATTTTATTAGACTATTTTATATTATACGGGGAATGAAAATTTTTATCGACAAACACTTCAATTTCAGATTTCGGCAAATATAATAATTATTTTCGTTTATGCGTTAGCAATATAAATTTATAGAGATTTTTAAAATTATATGTATTTTCAATAAGAATTATAGTTGTTTGTGAAAACAGCAAGATTTTTTTTTTATATATATTTTCTATTTCAAAATCAGAGAAATTTAAAAAAAAAAGTTGTTTTTTAATATAAAATTGAATTTTTTTTGGTAAAGAAATAATTTTGATATTAATATTTATAGACAAAAATATCACTTTTTAATTGACTAAATCGAGAGAATTGTATATATATATATATATATATATATAAAATTTGGAGGTCCAATTAGTGAAAATTGTGAGATAATTAATTCGTGAGCTATTAACGATGATATGTACTCTAGTTTTTGGATTCATGCCAAACGCCAAAGAGAGAAGTAGTTTTGTATAATTTATTTTACACACAACAGATGTTCAGAGCACTTTAATAAATTCAGACAGTATATATGTATATATATTTTATAAATAATATATATATATATATATATATATATATATATATATATTTATATTATACACATATACAATAATTGCAAGATTTGTAAACCATAATTTTGGATTAAAAAAAATTTTTTTTGTGTTTATAATTTAAAAAAAAGAATTAGAAAAAAATCTTTAATTGATATAATTAAGAGGTGATTTTCCGTAAAATTAGACTTGAAAGTGTTACATATACGAAACTAAAAATAATGCAAGACTTAAAGGTGAATGTATCCTAAGTATGACAAACGGAAAAATATAACACACATGAATTTTGGCACAAGTTAAAAGACAACTATCATTTTCTGCGTGTTTAATAATATTATCATGTAAAAACTTTATTGTTTATATATTATTTTTCAAAATGGATTAATTTTCACTTTATTATTGTAAAAAAAAAAATCAAATTTTTTATTCTAACAATTTTCAAATTAAATTGATATAGCAAAAATAATAAATAGGAATATTAAATTCATTTTTTCAAGTATAGAAATTTTTGAAATTGAAATTTATTTTATTTATTTTATTATAGAGAGCGTTTTAAATTGAGATGTATAATAAATAATCGAAAAAGAAAAAAAAATTGTTGGCACAAAAACAAATTATCGGCTGTAATCTAGACTCAACAATATTGTCAGGATAGATAAGTTATAAGTCAAATTTCATCGTTATATATAATTTGATGCGTACAATATATTGCATGAAATAGAGACAGCGGTGTTTCGCGGCGTCAAGGTTTATTTCAAACCAAAAAAGTAAAAAAAGAAACTACAAAATAATAAAGGAGGATATGACATCAGTCTACATTTGGAGTGTTGCGTCGCGTCGGAGGGGATTTTTGCATGCAAAGAAACCGTTTGATTTACGTGTGTTGATGTCGACGTTAACGTTTTACCCTAAAGCTTCTGTTAAAACACCTCTTTACCACGACCACATATAACCCTAAAGCTGTCGCTAAAAATTTTAAAGGTATAACATTTTATTTTTACTTTTCGATTTTTCCTCAAGACCCAAGCGATCTTCAAAGCGAGATTCAAGTGCTCATAATTCGAAACAATATTTAAAAAATAAATAAATAAATTAGATATAGAATTTTTTTTCAAAATTTTCATTTTTCATATTCGAATTTAATAGAAATTGTTATTAAAATAATTTTTATTATTTTTAGGTAATTTTTATTTAAGAGATTCATTTTAGAGAATTTTTTTTTTATTTAAACTGAATTTTAATTTAGATAATATTCTCAAACAAGAAAATTTTATGTGATTAAAATTAATAAAATAAAACTTAAAATTCTGTTGATTGAGAATTTTGCTATTGTAAAATTCGATTACTATTTTTTTTTTTCAATAAAAAATTGGGTAAATTGAAAATTCAGTATCTAATAAAAATTTTGTATAATATAGAAATTCTCGTATGAAAAAATTGAAAATTCAAAAATTCGAATTAAACAAAGAATTTTTCTTTAATTGGAAATTTTGTTAAATAAAAATTTTCATAATTGATAATTTAACTAAATAAGAATTCTGGAGAATGAAAATTTGGTTAAATAGAAATTTAATGAAATAAAAACTAAATTTACCAAAAAAACAAAATCTATTAAATAGGAATTCCGCTTATAAAATTTTACGTTTTCCATTATGCGAAAATTCAGTTTAAAATCCAATTAAATAAAAAAAATAAAAATAAATCAAATAAAAATTTGGTTAATTGGGAAATTTTGTTAAATAAAAATTTTCATAATTGATAATTTAACTAAATAAGAATTCTGGAGAATGAAAATTTGGTTAAATAGAAATTTAATGAAATAAAAACTAAATTTACCAAAAAAACAAAATCTATTAAATAGGAATTCCGCTTATAAAATTTTACGTTTTCCATTATGCGAAAATTCAGTTTAAAATTCAATTAAATAAAAAAAATAAATAAAAATATATCAAATAAAAATTTGGATAATTTGAAAAATTAAAAATTTTGATTCTTTTGACAATAAATTTTTTTTTGAAAAGTCAAAAAAAAATGAAATTTCCTTTTTTAAATAGTGAAAATTATTCCCTCATTTAAAATTTTGGGATTTTGTCTCGCGTGGTTTTGTTTGGTCTGTCCGTGAAATTTATGAAAAGTCGGTAAAATGATGTCCACGTCGTGTGGGTTAGTCTAAATTGGTATCGGTGAATCAACTTTCAAATGTGAGAGAGAGAGAAGAGAAGACGCAAAGAGCAAACGAAATTGTTTTTGGAGAAGAGTTTTGCTGCGTCGCATCGCGAAAAGAGGGCGTGTCTAGACGCACAAATCCTCAAAAGACTCAACTCAATCATCTCTGCATATGGCTTGTCTGTATGTGTGTCTCCTATCATATTTTTTTTTTTTTTTTTTTTTTTGCACAATATTAATAATAATGCTTCCTGTTTTCAAGGAAGCACTCTATTATTCATTCTCCAAGCGCCCCCAAAATCGACAGTATTCATTTGGTTCAAAAAAAAAAAAATTAAATTTTTTATTATTTAGTTCAAGGAAATATTTATCTGATTATTTGTGTGAAATAATTTTTTTTTTTAACCAAAATTTTATTTTGCAGAGTTTTTTTTTTGGAGAGTAACTCGAGGTCACTTCCTTGTTCTTGGGGTACATATTTTTGCGTCTGGTGTACCAAAGGTGCCAACGCGAATTTTGACCGCGGTGGTCATTTGTAAATTGGACAATGCATTTATTATTAGCGCCTAAAACTGGCATCCGGTTTCGAAGCCAAAGTTTCATGGCACTTGTTCGTCTATCGTCATCATCATCATCATCATTTCTTCATGTGGAAATTAGGGATAGGAGACAAGTCGTCTGATGTAATTTCTGTTACGAGTGTCATTCGTCAATTCATAATGTTCCATATGAAGAAGAGGAACAAGAAGAAGAAGAAGAAAAGTAGAGGAAGAAGATAAAGAAAACGATATAAAAGGATGAAGAAGAAAAAAAGGAGAGGAAGCGTGCCAGATGATGATTTTTATTTTTAACGATTTACTTTCAGCCTAGTTAGGCTCAAATTTATTCTGGGATTTACTTACATATACTAAACCACTATATACTTTAATACTTTTCAAACATCAAAGGATTTTGCCTCAATATTTTGTCTTGAAATTTAAATATTTTCTTTTATGAAAATAAAACCATGAATAAGAATAAAATGTCAAGTGTGTAAAAGATAATGACAAAAGTTTTAAATGCACCGTAAAAAAGGCCTGACTAATTTGTCAATATATATATATCAGCTGGGAATTTTTCTTTTTAAACAAGATTTTGAATGAAGCGCAGGTTGAAACTAGTTTAAACACGCCACAGTGGGTCTTATATTCTATTAATCATCTTTTTGAAAAAGATAATACATTTCATCATTTTTTCCATACCGCAGAATTCTCATAAATAAATCATTCTTGCAATGATGGAGAAATTTTCCAAAATTTGTGTTTTCTTTGTTAAAAAATTTTTTTTTTTTTTTTGGAAAATATTTTCAAAGCAAAAAATATTTAGGTTACTTAATAAAATAATATTGTGCCATGTGTGACGCGGCACTTTGATGACTTAATTAAATGACAATCAGTCCTATCAAGTGTGGAATTTGTTTACCGTGCAGATAGTAATATATTATCCGATTCATAACCAATACTATTACTTTTTTATATTAAAAATAATTTTCTTTTTTTAAACTACAAATTTTGTTCTAATAATTTTTCATTCACATAGAAAAAAAAAAACTGATACAAAATACCTTTTGTAGAATATTAAATTTCAAACAAGTAGTAACTACCACTCGTTTGTGGGGAAAAAATTTTTTTTCAAGATATTATACGCAAGTTTAATTCACAACTGCGTATCAGCTGATGTTGCATCAGCTTATAATATGTATATATAAATTTTTCTTGAAAACTGATCAGAGAAAAGTTTATAATATCCTCGAGATTTTTTTTGTAAATATAAAAAAAATCTGTAAAATATTAGTTAACTAATTGAAAAAAATTATTTGCTAAATTTAAAAAAAATACACCTTAAATAATTCGAGGAACAAAAATTTATATTAAGTATCTAATTTGAAAAGTTGAATATATAATTCTTCCTGTTTCTCATATCATTATCCTTGTAAATTTTCTTTGATGGCAAATGAAACATGATAGAAATCAGTGGCTCATGAAATCACTGGCATTTATTATCGCCTCCCCCATTCCTTAACATAAGTATAGATATTATCACTTTTTTTTAAAATTAATAGCAAAATTAGACTTTCAAATTTTTGCCTCTTATTTCGTATAATTCTTGGAAAATAACAATTATTATCAATTATGAAAATTATGATTTTATCATTTTTGTGAATTTCAAGATTTTCAAATTTGAGTTTGACCAAATTACCGAATTTCCACTTCTATAAAATAGAATTTTTATTTTTTAAAAAAATTTCTATTTAACAGAATTTTCATTTAATTTATTATTTTTTTTAATCGAATTTTATTTTTAAACGAATTTTTAATCGCATTTTCATTTTTCAGAGTTTTCATTCAGTCGAATTTGTATCTAATTTGTTCGTGCAAGAAGATTCTGGAAGTGTTATAGCTCTGATAGATTAGAATCTTGAAAGTTTGAAAAATGCATCAATTGATTGAGATTCTTGGTACTGTCAATGATTTATTTTTGCATGTGACGTTTGTGACCGATATGGAACAGATTGGCAACAGATGTTTGAATGTTGGTATGCATGCTATGCGGAGATCATAAGTTGAACATTAATAAGGATCAATCAATGACGATTAGGTTAACGTCTTGGGAGATTGAATAGAAAATCGAGACGTCTTAGACAATTTCCAATAGTCAAATTATATCCGAAATTATAAGATAATTATCTCATATATATATATATATATATCTTATCCCAACATTAAAATCAATTACAATTCAATTTGCTCCTATCGTTTCTGAAAATTAATTTCTGTAAAATTTATATTTAATCTTCTTTAAAATTTCATTTAAAAAATTATCTTCAAATCCATTAGCAAATTTCAAAATGACAAAAAAAAGCATTTTTTTTTTAAATTTAATTTGCCTGCATTATTAAGGAAATTGAATTTTTGAAAAATAATTAATTTCTGATTTTAAATTTTTTGGTATTTAATTACCATAAAAAAAATATATATATATTTTTTTTTAATGTTATATTTGCAAATTTATTATAGAAAAGGGATGAAAAGGGTCATTAAAAAAGAACAAAGATTACAGTTCAAAGAGCAAATATAGTCGAACGAATTGACTTGGAATCAGCCGCACTAAGCGACGAATGAAATGAAAGAATATAATTTGATCCTTTTAAAAAATGTATAAATAAATTTGAGGAAGCAATTTTCAATTTTTGCTATGTGACCATGACATACGAGTCATTAAGTTTTAACGATTTCAAATTAGTCACGGCTAAATGATATTTCGAACGATTCGACACTGTAATTTTTCAGGGTTGTAATTTAGGTTGTCACAAAACTCTTCCTCTTATTCGAAACTATTATAGAATTTACATTTAAAAAATGAATTTGCACAATTTTTTAAAAAAATTAATTCTTAAAAAAAAAATTCTTATTAATATAATTATTTTAATTATAATTATATTATTTCAGTGATTTTTATTTTATCGCTAATTTTTTATTGTTTTTCGGAATTTAATAATCCAATTTTTTATTACCGTTATCGAATCAGGAAATTATTACAAATATAAATTTTTGAATTTTTAGAGCTATTTTGAAAATTTATTTGTTTGGTATACAAAGGAATTTTTTTGATATTTGTCATGCTAATCGTAAAAATTATACTTCAGAAAAGTAATGGTGGTTTTGTTATTCGCGATGTCTTTTAAAGGAACTATTATCGTCTTAAAGGCATCGCTTCCTTTTTATTCCCGGAAAGATCGTAAAGATGTAAAAGTACTCAGACATGTCACTTAGGGGTTTATAATCTTCTCAAGCCGTGAAAGTTCTTTCAAAAATAGAAATAGGAAATAATGACAATCAAAATTCTAATCTTTTTTTTTGCAAGTCAAATAAAATTTTTAACAAAAATTTAATGAAATTAAAGAATTTTTTTTTTTTCTAAATTCTCCAAATTAGAGATTTTTCTCGGCTAAAAATAAATTTAAAGTCAAAAATTGATTTCAAATTAAATGAATTTGAAAAATAAAATTAAAATACGACTAAATAGAAATTTGGCTTTATAAAATTTTAATTAATGAATTTCTGGAAATATTGTTAAATATTTTTTTTTTATTACTCACTTATAGTGTTGATCACTTTAACTTTTTGCATAATTTCTCTGAATTTTTATTGTTGTCGACTGAATAGAATGCAAATATAAATTTTATTAACATTCTGAAATATTAAATTAGAAATTTTTAAAAAATCTTTTTGAAAATTTTTGAAGAAATATTTAATTATTATTTTTATAGAAATATTTACCTACGATGTGAATTACATTCATTAATATATATATATATGTTTATATACGGTGATAGGAATGCCTAGGCGTAGACTGCGAGCCGCCACACTGCCAGTTATAACTGCTTCAAATCAAGAAGGCTACATAAACTAATTTTCCCCGAGGAATTTGCTTTTATACTTTTTAACGCAGATTTTTCCAAATTTTCACGAAAACTTTGCCAAAAAATCTGAAAAAAATCAATAATTCATATAAATAAATAATTAAAAATATTGTTTTCTAAAAAAAAAAAAATGGTATAATTTTTCTAAACAAAAATGTACAATGTACAAAAATATTAAATTTTTATAAATGGAAAAAATTAATGATGCACGAAATCAAGAGATTTCACTATAGAGTCGCATCATATTTAAAGAAAAATAAATGAAAATATAGTTATTCTTATCAAGGGTTGATAAGATTTATATATTCCATTTACTAAAGAATCTCCGAATCTTTCATCATCGGAATTTTTCTCCCTTGAACCGATCGAAATAGGGATTCATATATGCTTACTCATCAAAAATTCTCGGAAGATTAAAAGAATAAAAAAAAAAATTTGTCTGAATACCGGATGCATATATATATATATATATATATATATATATATATATATATATATATATGCGCAACATTTAATATTTAATAAGAAATGTCAATCAATTAATACAATTTATCTAAACATTTTATTGCGATTTACAATGTGTCAGCAAAATTTAAAAAAATATCAAAACTTTGTTAATTCACCCGAAAAGATAAATAGTTTACATAGTTATAAATATGAAAAAAAAAAAAAAAAAATTCGATAGTACGCTAACACACTTGACATGAACAGTTTTAATATTGATTAAAGATTAAAATATAATAAGCACAGTGTGTAATTAAATCACATACAAAAATTAAAGAAAATTTTATTTGTATCTTTTTAATTTAAAAAATTTTTTTAAATAATATATTTTTTTTTATATATTAAAGGTACCAATTATTTTATTTCGATCATTGTGTCACGTAAATGTAAATTAATAATTTTTTTTTATGACTCATGCAACAGTGTGTTGTTAATAATTTGATCATTCAATTATTTCAGTCTAGTATCAACTGGATGAATGAGGGCTAGAAATGACGTCAATAATTCGACAGTTTCTTTTTTGAATTAGAATCGAGGCGATTCGATAATTTTTTCTTTTTTGAGAAATAGGGATTTCAATTTTTTTTGTTTTCCACATAAGTAGAAAAAAGTCTTGAAATTAAAAACAAAATTTGACAAATAATGAAAAAACAAAATATGATTTATTTTGCATAGAAATGATAGATACTCTTTCTAGATAAATAATAATATGGAAATAATGAAAGATTTTTAAATAATAACTATATTATACAAATATTTTAGTTACATCAGTATTTGCAATTCTTTGTCAATTCAAGGTTGCATTGGAAATTGGTGATAAAAGCAAAGCATTGAAAAAGTGATCAATTTCAAAACTGATTTCAATTGGCATGTAAAGTTTATTGCGAAAGATATTATAATATATTTCCGAATGAAAAGTGGGGACTAAACGGCACGCCTCTTTCTCTCTCTCTCTCTCTATATATCACTTTGAAAGTGTGGTGCAAAATCGCAATAGGGTGCGAAAAATCTCAATATTAATATTGCAATGATAATAATATTAAAATGTGGCATGATTTGTGAATGAAAAATATTCTAGTCACCGATCATCATCATCATCATCATCATCATCAATAGCGAGAGGACATTGACCCATTCACGTTTGATTTGTAACGAAGTACTTGATGCAAGCACGTTCTCTTTCTCTCTCCGTTCAACGGAGCAAATTATAAATCAATGTGCGTGGATTATGCGTCTGAGTTTCTGCCAACTATATGTACCGATAAAAAAAAAAAAAAAACAAAAAAAAAAAAAAAAAACCACCGATATGCGTCAATTGACCGCTGACAAAGACCATGGACTTTGATCTCTCTCTCTCTTTCTCTCTCTTTCTCTGCAAATGTAGCTTTTAATTTATAAAATTCCGGTTTTTCTCTCCGCTGCGATTTCTTTTCATCCTCCTCCGTCTATAAAGAAAAAAAGATCACTGAATTAGAGACGCAAATTTCTTAGAAAATAATATATTTCTTCTTCTTCTTCTTCTTCTTCTATAATAAATGTTCCGTAATTTTAGAAAATTGTCTCTTATTTCCTTTCGATGTTTAAAACTGTGATTTGTGTTTTGTCTTCTAATCTCTAAAAAAAAAAAAAATGAAAATTTCAAATTTATTACTAGAAAACATCAAATAAAATAAAAAGTAACTCACCTTTGAAGAAGTTCATTTTCTCGGAACATTCTCTTGTGCGGGGATCAAAAATAATAAATAAATAAATAACTAAAAATAAAAATCTGAAAAAAAAAATTGAGGAAAATAAATCTGAAGTGATGTAAATGAAAATTGGCCAAGTTTAAATATTAACATTTTTTTTTTTTTTTTTTAAATTGATTGTAAATTATTATATTAAAAAAATAGAATGAAATATCATTGTATGAAAAGAAAAAAAAAAGATTCAACTGTGACTTGGCCTCATTTTCATCTAAACTCTTCATTTCCACTTTATCAATTGTGATACACACATATATATTTTAAATGGCATAAAGATGTATACAATTCTATAAACATTCGGTAATAACTTATTTGTATATAATTCATTCAATATGTAATGTTCACATGTCTTAATGATTTCTACATTTTTTATTAATGACATTGTTCTTTATAATAGTAAAATTTCATAAAAAGCACTATTTGCTGAGAACAATATTTTTGTTTTAAATTTATAATTAGATTTTTAAATAGAATCCGAGAAGCACTTTTTGTCAATTAAAATTAGAAAAAAAATTAAAAATTCCATAACTGAATTATGTGAAATATATTTTTTTTTAAATTCACTTTTTCTAAATATTAATGTAATAATTGACTGTCTTTAGCAAAATAATATCTGTCGACTATTTTTGTTTTCTTTTTTTTTTTTGAATCTTAATAATTATTAAGATTTTACTAATTTAATTTTTTTAAAAGTATTTTTCTTTATAATAGGCATAAAAGTCGTTTCCCTTCAGTCATGGTAATAAAGTATTAGTATAAAAAATAATTTAAGTGTAAAATATAATAATATAGATTGACATTATTTCATTTAATGCCAAATTAAATAATATTTTAATATGATATACATTGGTTAAAGAAATTTATTTGATTCAAATATTCGACTACTTGACTATTATCAAATAAATAAAAGTAATCAATTATTTGAATTAATTAAAATTTTCAGTTATATATGTAACTCTACAATCAATCATAAAATATTCGATTCTTGAGTGCGAATTAACAAAAAATTTTTTAGGCAAGAACACTAGAAAATTTTAATTCTGACTATATTTTTTTTTTATAAATGTTTAGAAAAATTGTAATTATTATTCAATTAATTAAAAATGAATAATGAAAGAAGCTATTAAATGAACACATTGAAAATGCACACACATTAAAAAAAATCACTATATGTAACATTAAATTAATTAAAAAATGTTAATAAAAGCATTTAAAAATACATAAATGAGTCTGCAGCATATTGCGCAAAAAAAAAAAAAAATACAAAACCATTTGGAAGCGAAACTTAATTGTTAATGCATAGAGGCAGTGAAACTTTCCGTTAAAAAAAATTTTTAATTAGTAAAATTCTCTAAAATTTCTCTAACAATAAGTTAAATTGAATTTATCATTATAAAAACAAATCAATTAATTTTTTTTACTGTAAATTTTTATATTTGCAATAAAAAAAAAGTTTCTTCAAATTTTCGGAAAGTTTACCTAGAATAATCCGAAATTCTAAATTAATTAATTATCTATTTCAATAGTAAAGAAAAATAAAAATATTTCTAGAACATGGAACGACAATTTTTACAAAAATAAGGAATTTTGAGATTTAAAAATGATTTTTGATCACAAAGACGTTTTTCATATATATATAAATTCATATTGAAAGCAGTTAAGCAAATCGGACTTGCTAATCCAATTTTCTAAAACTTTCATTTAAAGCAAAATACTATTTTTGTTTTTATGAACATGAAAAGACAACATTTGATACATTTCTTTTTTTTTGCGGTATGCACTGCACACATACTTAAAATTCAATGGTTTGTTTCTTTTTTTCTATAAGTTTTATTTACAAATATATTTATATATATATATACCTAAAATTTGGCAACAAGTTTCTCATTCACAATTGATTGTATATAGTCAACAAATTAACGGCACTATTAAACAATTGCATTGTATATATTATGTACATTTAAAAAATTTTTTTTTCTTGCCACCAGCAAAATGTATAAATAGCACAGAATATTTGATATATTTATAATTTAAAATTTAAAGGGATGTCATGAGTTTTTTTTTTTTAATTAAAAATATCTATTATTTCCTTTTTTTTAAGCTCGTAAGAAACTCAATTTTTAGAGTCAAAATTTCAAACTTAAAACTAAAATTGTAAAATAATAAAGAAATAATGGCAAAAATCACAGTTTTTTTTTTTTACTCTGTGATTTAAGGACTCTTGCATTTTCATAAAAGAATATGCTTTTGTCTTAAAAATAATTTAAAAAAAAAGATATTTTATAAATATAATTAAGTATATATAAAAATTAAGATGGTTTAAAATGTTCCATCGTTGAATTAAATTACGTAAGTATGAAGCACAATAATGCAGAATTTTACACGAATGCTTTAAAAGAAAAACAATTTGAAACGCGTAAGATTTTTTTTTTATTAAGGCTTTGGAATGCGATAATAAAATTAATATTATTTACTTTTAGATGACAATTTCGAAGAGAATCTGTCAAATTCAAGTAACTTTTAATATACTATTTTTTTTTGAAAGTTAATTATTCTTTCAAAAGATTACTTTTTTTCCATTTTTTAAAAGTGAAATTTGTATCAAAAATTTTCGAAGCTTCGATCGAAATTTAAATTTGATAGCTGAAATGAATTTCATTTCAAATTTTTGTTTTTTTTTTATATTTATTTTGAGAATCATTTTCTTGAAAATGATTGATTATGCTGGTTTTTTTTTCTTTGAATTATCAATTTCCTATTCAGGTACGAATAAAAAGTATATAGTGAGAAATATTGATGAATTTACCTTTTTTTTGACAAAACTATGTCTCTCATTCTCTCTCTTTCTCTTTCTCTTTTATCTTTAACAACTCGGAGATGGGTGGACTTGTCAATTTGATCATCTTTGCATCCTCCCTCTCTCTCTCTTTATTATCACGCATTCTAATCCTTTGAACGCGCTTCTATTAAAAATTCAAAGACCCTGCGCGGCCAATTCATTGAAAATCATTCTGGAGCATTTGTATTGTTATAATCATTTCTTCGTTGCAATCTCTCTGGATGTGAGCACGCCAACTGACTAAAATCACGAACAACATCATTGAATGTTTCATCACCTGAAACTCCAATTTCAGAATCTTTCATTTCCTCATTCAATAATCCAAGTCGTAATCTGTAAAAAAGAATCCCAATTTTTATTTTTCATAAAATTATTTCAATTATATTAAAATAATTTATATTTCTTTAAAATAAATTTTTAATATATAAAAAAAAAAAACTTACAAAGTGACTATATCTGCATTAGCTTCTTTTACCGCAATGGATAATGGTTTAACACCGCTTTCATCTTCAATATGTTGATCAGCGTGATGTTTTAACAATAAACATACTTGGGCTGTGTGTCCTTTTTAAAAATTAAATAATAAATTATAATTACCATCACAAAAAAACATAAGGAAATTTAAATTAGTATTTTTTTTTTTAATTACCCAATTCTGTAGCCAAATGCAATGGAGTTTTTCCATCAGCATCTTGACAATTTATTCGAGCACCATTCAAAAGTAGATATTCACAAGACATTACGGAACCCTATAGAAATTTAAAAATATAATCTAATTGTAATTAATTAATTTTTTTTTTTTTTTTTTTTGAAAACTTACGCTAATTATCGCTTGATGCAATGCACTTCGTCCTCTGTCATTGACATTATTCCACAATTTATCAGCGCCAACGGCCAATGCAGCACACATAACAGGAAGATTATGTGCCACAGCAGCTTTATAAAGTAACATATCGGGATGTAAATTCACAATATCTTCTTCATCGGCAAATTCTTCTTCTTCGCCAGCTGTTGAATCTTGATCTGAACTTAATTCCAAACTTGATTCTAACATTGGTTTTGGCAAATCACAACCAAACAATAGAATATCGGAATCTTTTGTTATTAATTTTTTATTACATTTCTCCGTACCAATATCTTTACTATCGGAACGATCACAAATATCACCAGTTATTGTTGAATCAATACTTTTAAATGATAAATTACAATCTGAACTACCACTATTATTCACTTTATTATAATTATCCTGAATTTCAATTAAATTTTCATCATTATTTTTTCCAAAAGCTGTTGTATTTTCAATATCATTATCTTGTGATTTATTATGTTGAGAATTACGTGAAAGAATTTTATTATAGAGAGTTGATTCATTTCTTAATTCAGCATTTCCACTATCCTCTGAACTAACTGAATCTCTTTCAATTTTTTTCAATTTCTCCGATGAACATAAACTTTCTGTTGAATTTGTACCCTCTGAACTGCTAACAGATTGCGATGATTCTTTCACTGATTTTAATGTTGGAATTTTATTTCTACTTGTTAAATCCATTTTATCACGACTTCTTGGTCTTCGACGTAATTTTCGTACGCTCCACATTCGAAAATGCATTGATTCACGACTTGTATGTTGTCCCGTTGTTAAAGTTGTTGTAAGTGGTTTCACAAATTTTTTATCTATATATTTGGCCTTTATCCAAGTCTCACGAAAAGTTCTATAAAGAATGGATTTTTTATTTATGTATGTGATTTAAAAAAAAAGAAAAAACAACTTACCCATTGCATTTTGGTGTTGCTCTCATAATATCCGGTGGTATTGGCAATGCTTCGTAAATATTATTCACTACTGTATTTCCTAATTCTGCCATTACTTTCAAAATTTCCGGTTCCCAATCGTCAAGTGTCAAAGATCTCACTTTACTATAATGAACTCCAAGACTTCTATGAGCACCCGAGCATGCAATGCAAAGAGTAATGCCTAGATTAATACTAGCCCATGTTGGATTATCGCCTCCACAATCACAGCAAATATTATTTCCCGGTATTTTGAGCAATTGTTCCCATACTCTGAAAATTTGAAATTTTTTTTTAAATATTTGATTAAAATAAATGAAATATTATTTCTTACCTTGTTTTCGGTTTGGGAGGAGGTCGTATAGGTCCTTTGCTATCGTGTGTTTGAACATAAAAATTGTTAACATTTGAAACTGTTCCCGTTCCCCTTTGAATTGCTGCACCAATTGCTTGTTGCATTGCTGTTTTCCATGCTAAGTACATCTCTTCACTGTCTGCTTGCAACATATGGCTTCTGTCGTAACAAAAAAATATTAAATTAAAAAAAAAAGAATTTACTTTCAAATAATCAAAAACATTAAACTCACTTTGTAGGACTTAGAACTTCAAAACAATTTCTTCTATCAAAATCATTTGCTGGTTTAACAGTGCATAAACGAAGATCCTCTTCCATAATTGTAAAATCTTTATCACCACTTCGTTTACGATAAACAAGTTGATGATTCTTTAAACAAAACCATCTTCTATTCCAAGTTTTAAATGCATTACTTGTTCTTTTAAATAAATAACCTTCCATTTTATTTTTATCAATAATTTGCGATGGTATAATATCACGATTTGTCACATAAATATGACGATTTTCCATTTCTTTTTCCAATTTTGTTGAATCACCTCTCATTCGACTTAAATCATCGCTGAGTGTTTTAAGAAATGGATCTAAATCTTGAGCTAAATCACTGCCCTGATGATAGAATGTAATACAAGCATGCATATAACTCAATAATGTCCCTAATATTTCATGTCGCCTGCGGGCTTGAAGCATTGTTAATGCATGAACATAATCCAATGCAGTATGACGAAAACATGATCTTGTTGCTGATAAAATATTAGATGTCTCTTCATATTCAGCTGGTCGTGATTTTTGAACTTGAGAATTACGATTTAATGCAATATCCAAATCACTTGATATTTTATCAAAATAATGTCGAGATTCCTTGACTTTTTTAATATCACTGCAAATATGATAAAAAAAGGTAAAATTTATTATCAGTTTCAATTTGATTTATTAAACTAGTTTATTACCTTTTCACAAAAGAATTCAGATCTTTAATCACAGTTCTTGACGCTTGATCCAAAAGAATTGTTTGAAATTTGTTCATTTCTTGTAGGGCGTGAATCAATTTGTTTAAAAATGCCATTATCTCTGCATCATCGCTAAAGTAGAGAGATAATTCCCAAAGACTATTTGCAAATTGACTGCAAGGTGGGGGAAAAAAAAGTTCATTTTTTAAAAATTTATTAAATTACATTAATTATATTTTATTTAATACTTATAATTTTATAATTATTTTATTAATTATATATTTTAATAGGAAAATAATAAATTTAAAATAAAAATTTAAATTCAAGTATTGAGATGCATCAAAGTGTGAAGCTTATCATTAAACTTGATTGTATTCTACGCGGGAACTACGGTATGAGTCATATATTGAAGCAGAGAAATAATTTGCCCGCGTTTCCTGCCCCCCTTTTTTTTCCGTATGGTACACAACATAACTATAGCACACATGTCACATTCCTGGGATATTCATCGTTATTATACATACTTGGGAAAAAAAAAAAAAATATAGCTTCAATTAATTTTAATAAAAATTACAATCAACTTTCTTAATTTAAAGGAGAAAAATTTATTTTTTCTTATAGAAAAAATTTATTTATATAAATAATTATATAATTAAAAACACAAAATATTAATCACGAAAAAATAATAATTTCTAATTAATAAAAATTAAATATTTACCTCTGTTGTCCTATAAAATGTTTTCCAGCATCGATCATTGAACTGCAATTTTTTATAACCTAAAAATATAACAATTTTTTTAGAAATATTTTTAATTTTCGCCTTCAAAAAAAAAAAGAGGGAAAATCTACCTTATCTAATTTTTGCTCCAGTTGATCTATATTAGTTTCCATATCTTCAATACACATTCTGTAAACAATCGATATAATCACATTTAAATTAGAATAAAAACACTAAATTTTAAAGTTCAAATAAAAATAAAAAAAAAATGTGAAATAAACTAAAAAATAAATAACAGTAAAATAGTAAATAAAGAAGAAATGATTTCAAAATTTGAAAAAAGAAATTTAAGACAATTGAGGTTAATAACCTGTGAATTAGACATCGCTGAATTTCGAAAAGTATTATGCGATGCGAACAAAGAACCTATATAAATATACAATTTACATATTTCATGTGAACTATTGGAAATAAATACTTTTATGATATTGTGAAACACTTAAAATTGAACATGTAACAGCTGCGAGTGACTCACAATTTAATTATTATAAAAATTAACAAAAAAAAAAATTATAATAACTTACCGGAATTTTGGCGTATCTCGTAGACACTCATCGAATTCGATGAAAGCCTTCATGATGAATTTTTTTTATGTACGTAATGCAGGAGACTCAAGGACTAGTACTCTTCTATCATTCCCGCTCTTTGTTTTATTTTTTTTATGAAAAATGAAACCACATAGTGTATAAAAACAATTGTGTAAACTTTGTCGAAGCACAAAAAACACATTCACTTCTCAACACTTTTTTTTTTATTTGTTGAATTTACTTTAATCTTTACTCACTGACTGCGACTACTGTCAAAATTCATCAGCTGTTTACAAAGTTCAAGTGCTACCAACTTTTTCAAAATAAATATTTAAAGGTTCTCTTTCTATTACCAAACATTGAAAAAGGATAGAAATCAAACTAGTGAGTTTAATAAAATCTCCCACCAGGTGGCGAACAATCGTTTCGCCTTTATGATATTCATTTTCAATGTGAGTTATGCTTTCTATATTATATTATCGATGACAATTATCAAACGATTTTTTTTTGTCAAAAATAAACATTGTAGTTTACATATTTTTAATAATAATAAAAGAATAAATTGAAACTAAAACAAAAAAAATAAAAGTGATCACGTTTTTTCAATACCATATATGTGATAAATTATTAACTGATAATAAAAATAAAATAAGGATTAACCTATAAATATCAGAATTTTTTGAAAGGTAAATATATTTTTAATTTATAAAATTCCATAGGAAATTATAACTAATAATAAAATTAATTTTTTAAATAAATGACAAATAAATTTAAATTTACGAAATTCCTGAATGTGATAACATTTTTTAGAATGACTGATCCTATGATATTAAAGAGACCAAAGGCAAATGAGGATGAAGATGATTTGCTACGAATGCAGGAGGAATTTATTCAAACAAACAGTAAACCATCAGTAAATATTTCTTATTCTAATCAATCTAATAATCAAAATAAATTTCCCAAACCGCGAGCTATATCAAAATTTGTTTTAAATAAAAAATTAAAAACTCAAGATTCCGAGGAATCGCTTAATATCGATAATGTAAAGAAACCTTCGTCTTCTTCTTCTTTTATTCTCGGTAATATTGTTGAAAAAAATACAGCAAAACAATTTAATCCCAAATTTTCCAACGAATTAAACGATGATTCTTTAAAATCTGGTTTTCCCTCTATTTTCATTTTCAATGATTCAACAGCAAATGAAAATGAAAGTTTATTTTTGCAAGCAATTTCAAAAAATAAAAATACCATTTCACATGAGGAAATTGATGTTAAATTTGAAGATTATGGTTTAATTACTGAGGAGGATATTCTTTGTGAAAAAAGAAAATTAGAATCAACTTTAAATCCAAATTTAATAGAATTTATCAAGCGGAGAAAAAAAGAGAAGGATCGTTTAAAAGAAGAAAATAAGAAAAAAATAATTATTGAAGATACTATTGAGAATGAAGAAATTCCAGAAATGATACAAGAAATTTTCACTGAAGCAAAGAAAAATAATTGGATTCATATGGATGTTGTTGAAAAGGAAAAGGGAAAATGGATGATGGATGTGAAGGAAAATAAAAAAGTGAATTTAAACGAATCATATAATGCACGTTTTGATTTTAATGGTATACTTCTTCCGTTTAATGATGAAAATATTACAATTGATAAAGGTTTACATCATCATGGCGATGAGCCTGAACGTCCTGGTTATTCATTACAGGAACTTCTTCAACTTTGTCGTTCTTCATCACTTCAACAACGATCAATTGCACTTCAAACATTATCACATATTATTGAAAAAAGTCGTCGTGGTTGGTATGATTCTGTTCTTAATCCAGCTCCACTTACAGCGTTGAATGAAAAAAATTTATTTCTACTTTTACGTTTTTCAATTGACGATTCATCAACAACTGTTGTCACTGCTGCATTACATGCAATGAGAAATTTTCTCTATAACGAGGAAGATGAAATATGTTTAGATCGTTTATTTGGATTAAATGATTTTGCTGAACCAATTTTAAAACCAAATTTAAAGGATCTTAAGGATGTGAATAGTCTTAAGGATCATGAACTTGCACAATTGGACACTATTGCAACAAGTTTAAGATCGGATATTATAAAGAGAATTAGATATATTTTAAGTGAAATGCAACCACCACCTGATGGTGTTTCAGCGGCTTTAGAAATTTTAATACGTTTATGTAGACACTCGGCATTGCAAATTATTAGTGTGGTAAATTTACTTGATTGTATTGTTAAAAATTTTATTCCATTCACAACTGATAAATTAATTAATGAAAAAAAAATAACTAATGCTTATGGAGTGCCAATAATTAGTGCTTTGCGATTTTGTCGAATTTTTATTACATATGCGGGTAAACCGGCGGCAATAAAACTTTGTCGATTAAATATTATTGGCTCTATTGTATCATATTTGAGCAGTGAAGCTGGAACTCATGGAATTTTTTTACATATTGAATGTTTACGTCTTTGGAAAATTCTTCTTTTACATGATTTTACACACGATGTTTTACAAAATTCTCATATTATTTTAAATACACAATTGAAAATTTTCATAGAAAATTTAAATATTGGTCAATGTTCGGAATTATATTCTGAACATGCAACTGCATTAATTTCTGTATTAAGTCATGAGGTGTCGTTTCGTTCTGATATTGTTTTAGCATTGAAAAAATGGAGTACACAATTGTCGAATATTTCTTTGCCAACATGGGGAAATATGAAATTAATTCTTCAAACTTTATTGGCAGTTGAAGATATTTCCGAAGGTTGCTTTCAAACAAAATGGATTGTAAATTCAAAAATTTTTGAAAATTTAAATTCAACTTCTAATTTATTAAGTGGTTTTTCCATTGCAAAAGAAAGAAATCCTTCTTCATTGCCCAGTCTTGGGGCTTTAACTGAAAATGGACAATTACAACCATTATTATCGCAAAATTCTTGTTTTCCATTTTTATCACAAGCATTGCAGTTCTTTATGCATTTCTCACATAAAAATGAAATTGAAATTTTCTTTAGCCAATTGGAATTTGTTAAATATATTTCTTCACTTTCCAATTGTATTGATTGGTCATTGGAAAATTCATGGTTTACTCGTATTGAATTTAATTTCTTGATTAATGTGATAAAATGTGGAAAAATTATTGAAAATAATCTTTCATCAAAAATGAAAAATATCCTTTCAATTTTAGCAATCAAATTAATATCCACTTTGCCTGGAGATTATTCTAATCAGACGAGAGAAATTTTACATTATATTTTAGATCCTCAAAAATTGAGTGTTGATGAAATTTTAAAAAATCTTGAAGATTTAAAATTGGACAATAAAAATCAAAGTAAATCAATAAATTTATCCAAAGAACTTATAATAATTTATGAAAGTTATATTCCACTCAAGGGAAATTGGGAAGAAACTTCATTGCCCAAAGATTGGATTTTTCTACCATTAATTGATATTTATAGAAATTTAAAAAATTCCCAACAACTTGATATAAAGGATACGGAAAAAATTGTTTTTGTTTTAAATTTATACAAAGGATTGCCTGAACTTGTTGAGAATTTAACACCAAATTTACAATTTAGTCGATTAATTCTTGTTTTTTTGTGTGAAACTGTTTTCAATGAGAAAAATGTCTCTCCACTAATTGAAAATATAGTGTCGAGTTTTTTGAAAAAATATAATAAAAAATTAGATTTAACAAAAGATGTTCCGGGTTTAAGTTCTTTTACTGATATGTTCACTGAATTATGTGAAAATTTTTTCTCACACTCATATGGTAATAATAATTTTGCTTTAATATTATTGACATTTATTTTACAAAGACATGATGTTCATTATAGAAAAATGTTGTGGTCTGAACATGCTGGAACATTGCGATATATAAGAATAACTGTTGATAATTTATTATATTCTATTGATGAATTTTTATATCCCATCGAAATGGACATTTCTTTAATTGAATGTTATATTAGATCATTGATTCATGGAATTGTAAAAAAAGAATGGTGCTCCATTCCGTATATTATTGCATTACATCATAGTGGTATGTTTTTAAAAAATTCGGAAAATCAATTGGCTATACAAATGAAAAATGGTTTAGAGAAATTAAAAACTTGTCAAATTGCAAATGAAATATTAAATTACGATCCGAATAGTAAAATTTGATTTTTATAACAAATGAAAAATAGTTTAAAAAATCTTTTTTGTACAAACTGAATAAATATATATTTTTTTTTAGAGAGAATATTATTTGATTTAATATGCAAAAACAGTAAATTTTTATAAATAAGTTTTATTAAAATCTTATGAGAAAAATTTACATTTGTTTTGCTTCAGTTTGTGTGTTTTTTACTTTTTGCTGTGACGGTAAAAGACCAAGGAGAATGCAATCTGCTTCAAGAATAGTTAAATCTTTAGTTGATCCTAAAAATCTCGTCGATAATTCAAGTTCTTTTATTTTTAAACGTACAATGGAACCTCTTACATAATCGCTGAAAAAAATACAATTTGAGTAAAAAAAAAAAGTAAATTAAATTTATCTTTTTTTTTGAATAAAACTTTATTTAAATAAATTACCTAGCGTTTTGTGAAGGTCTTCTACAAACACAATTAAATTTCCATCCGAAATCAATATGTAAATCATTGTCAACAACGTGAACAACTTTTCCTTTAACAATTTTTCCGTTTGGATCACCAATCTATTAAAAAAAAAAAAATGTTTATTTTCCAAATCAATTAAAATGATAAATAATTTTCTTACATCAATAAGTTTTGAATGACGTAAAAGAGTTGCAAAACTTTTTCCTTTCTTAACTTTTTCATCTGAAAGTGATTTATATTTTTCAACTGATTTTGCAAATCCACTTAGTTCATTATTATTTTGTTGTGTATTGTCATTTGAATTTTCCAACAAATTATCAGTTAGTTGTGAAGATATACTATTATCTTCTGATTTTCCTAATGAATCTTTTATTCCTTGGTCTTTTAATTTTTCTGTACACAAATATCGTGTTAATTTTGGACACATTACAACACTGTTTGTTTGACGAATTTTATTACACAATTTTTCTAATCGGTGCATTTTTAAATAATTACTTATTATTTTAAGAATTGACACTTTTTTTTTAATATTTATACCCCGACATGAAACACGTGAATATAAATAAAACTTTACCAAGGTTGGGAAATTAAGAAAAAAAAAAAACTGGAAAGGTCCAACGTTCCAAATGTGTATACGCATTTTAAAAATGGCGGGAATATATGGTACAGCGCACGCGCTCACCGTCACATTTTGGAGGTTTGTCCAATTGGACAATTGTGAATTTGACTTAATAGTATTCACTTTTGAGATGTATTAATTCAACCCTGGTGTTGTGCAGTTAACTTCAGTTCGTTGTAAACACCACTGCACACCACACCACCTAACCCCAAGTTTTGAGTGTGCAGGTGCAATCATTTAATACATATATATGTTAATCATATATACTTAGTGCTCTTCACACTGTCACACACCCACCACTGCTGCTACTACTGGGGAAAACAGTGTGTGGAACAAAGTGTAATAAGAGCGGGCAAGAGCGCGAGCAAAGAGTTTGACGAGTGTGGACAAGTGGCGAGTTGGATTTTAGGAACTTAGTGGGTGAAGATTGTTCGGTGGTCGGCAGGCGGTTGGATTTGAGAAGTGAAGTTGTGTTGCGAGTGGTGTGTGTGTTGGTTGGTCGTCGCGCTGGTCGTGTCGTCGGGACGGTGTCGAGTTTTTTTCTCATTAAATAAAACTCGAGGGCCCCTCTATTTATCGCTTTCCTGAAAATATCGTACGTGAAAGTGTGAATATCAGAACGTGAATAAAGGAACGTGTTCTGGAGCCATGTCCGAAGAGAGTTTGGATGATCAACAGCAAAGTAAGATATTGAAAGAATTCTCACAATTCTATATGGAATTTTCTGAATCGAGTTTTATAATTCTATTTATTTGTAATATTAAAGGCTTTTAAGAAATTGAAAAACAATAATAGTTGACTATTCAAAGGGAGGTCAAAAATCGGACATTTTAATTTTGGGCATGCATCTTGTATGCGCGTTTTCAAGTTAATTTTAAGTCTTGCGAGCTTTTTAATATATATTCTCATAAGTTGGAGAAAAATCTTGTGAATGGAGATTTTAATCCTCGTGGCGTTCTGTCAGATGCTTGTTGAAAAAAAAATTGCTATTTTTCGCAATCTCCCAGGATCCAAGATGGCTGGCCGCGTATCGGTTAGTGTGATTACTTTTTCTGCCAGCGACTCCCCCGAGTGGTCGTTTCCGACGTTGATTCGTCGCACTGCCGGTTTCCTGCAGTGATCAGTGACCCTTTTTTTTTTTTTTTTTGATCGTATAATTTAGCCTTTTTGGAAAAAAAACTCCATAGGTCGAAGGTCAAAAGGAGATTTTGGAACAGTCCTTTGAATGAATGATGGCAGATGCTTGATCTTTCGGTTTGATTCTATCTCAACACATGCATGATCATAAGGAAGAATTTATTCGCGCGTGCACACAGGAGGTTCCGTTTGATTGGAGTAAATTTTAAATTGCACGTGCCATGAGCTCAGCGGAATTATTGAATTTTTTTTTTTTTCAATTTTCCGATCAGTTCATATACAATTTTTCTTTATATAAGAGAACAATTTTTGTCATTATTTAACGATTTTAATTAAAATTCTAAATTCAAACATGACATCCTTTTGAAGTATCAATATTTTTTAAAAAATATTATTCTAGTGTATAAGAAATTTATTCACGTTCCATTCTAGCTTCCACCCCTTAAATTCACAGTGGAACAATTCCGTTTTTGAAGCGCTGTCGCTAGGTGGATCAAAGTTTTGACAAATTTCCTTGATAAATTAGTGCTGTTCGAGTGTAATTATTTGAGCTTAATTTTCATTGACATACGTCTCTTAATAATTTCAAGTGAACAGCTGATGTCAAACTAACTTTTAATCAATGACATTTTGTCAATATATATATATATATATATTGTAAATAAAAACTAGAAAAAATATAGTGTTGCTAAGCGATTGAAATTTAAATCAGGGGGAGGATTAATGGGGTTGCTATGCAACGAAATTAACGACTTTTTTATAAATTGAAAATTAAATATATGATTTTTTTCTTATATCGTTAAAAGAAAGCATGTTATTGTTATCTTTGTGATAGAATTTTTGCGTAATATAAATAAAAATAACTTTAGTCAAGGTTGAAAAAAAATTTCACAGAATGTTTATCAAATATTTGAAAATTTTTTTCAATTATGCTTAAAATAATTTTTATTGTTTTTCTTAAGATTATCAAGTTTTTACAATGTCCTTTTTTCAAAATAATAACTAGAATAGCTTGGAAAAAAAGAAAAACTCGTTAACACCTACTTATGGACTGTGACAATTATTATTGAATGACATAGTTAAAAACTTCTAAGTTATACAACTTGGATTAATGATAATCTTAACAATTTAGACCTTTTAATAATTAAATACATTTGTTTTTCAATATTGGAACGTGTTGTAAAGAGGTGTTTTTTTTTTCTTTATAAGAAACATTTTATTTTTCTGTAAGAAATTTTTCGATATTTTAGAAGAAAAAAAATAGATTTTTAGTATATTTAATTAGAATTTTTTTTGAATTATTTTACACACAATTCTAATTGTAATTGTTTTTTTTTCAGAATATGGAAATCCAGGAGGTATGGATGCAGGAGGAGCTGATTTTGACTCTGGTAAATAAACAATTTTTCATTTAAAAAAAAAATATAACATTGAATTAATTGACCATTTTTGGTCTTTTAATAATTTAAATAAAATTTTCTTTTTTTTTTAAGTAAAAAAAAAAAAAACAGAATTGCTGAAACAATCTCTAACATTTCGTCGATGATCCAATTTGATATATTGACGTTCTAACAGAAATTGTTTCCACGTAAAATAAATAAATTTTACAAATACAGAAGGCAAACTTATGTAACAAAATTTTCTTCATATTTGAACTAGATTTAAAATATTTTTAATATTAATTAATATAATTTTTTTTGTACTCTAAATATGGGTATAAATTATATATTTTAATAATTTTGTTTCTATTTTTTGAATTTTATATTCATTTTTTGGATTTAAATATTCGCGCCAGAAACTTGTGGCGCCGCCTGTCTCTCAAAATTTCGAACTAATGAAAATTCAATTGTAGAAATCTTCCATTTTATGAAATTAAAGTATATCGAAAATTGTTTATAAAAAAAATTACATTTAGTTTGAGTAAAAATAGTGAGTTAAGAAAAAAAAAAAGGAACTTTTTGTATTGTTTTGAAAGAAAGAATGAAAAAGAGGGAATAAAATTTAAAATGATAGAAATGAAAAAAAAGGAAGGTTTGCGAAAGCTCCAAAAAAGGATATTAGAAAGAAAAGTGTGAGGAAGAAATTAACATCGGTTGAATCAGCTGTCAGTGACGTCACGTGGCGTGAAAAAAAAAGAGAGAGAGAGAGGTGGGGTTATGTCACGTGGTTCATTCGTGACATGTGGCGCGCTTGTTTTATATATATGGAAGTTGAATTCATTTTCTGATTGGTTATCCTGCGCCACCATGATGCGCACATTCTTGGAGCATGACGGCGGGCTCCATGAATGACCGGTACGTCATCAGAGCACCGATTTCATATATTTTACAACACGTACATGTTGTTTGTCTTTATAGTGTTGTGTTCGACTTTGGGATATAGTAATGTACTTTCCTCTATTCGTCATGTCACACTCTTATGTATCCGCGAAACGCGATGTGTCATCGTTGCACTGACTCTCTTCAATCGTGTCGTGGCTTTTTTTCAGCTTCTCAGTTAACCTCTCATCGTGAAACACGATTCTTTCTCTCAGTGACAGAGAATTATCCTTGATCTTCGATACTTGTTTGAATGAAACGGTAATTATTCATCGAGGAAACGTTTCTTTGTTATAAATTTTCTAGTGCAAAATAGTAAATAAAAAAAAAAATGTTACGAAGAGTGAATTTATTTATTGTGAATTATTCAGGTTTATTGACTGAATGAAAGGTAATCGCACGATCTGCCAATGTACACGTGATTTTCAATGAATGTGAGTCATGTCATGAAATTCCAATCTTCTTGTGGTCCATCGTTTCTTTTTACTTTTCTCAAATTAGAGAATTTATTATTGTTTTTTTTTAAATTTTATTTCATAATTTATTTATTTTTTTTTTATTTGCAAACATTTTTCTTTGATAATTATTTTGGACAAATATTGTTTTGAAAATTTATCTGCAATTTTGTATGACGATTGAGGAAGAGGAAAAATTCATTGTTAGCGTGAGAATTTGATATTAAAAGAAATGTCATACATTTATTTTTGAATATTTGTTTTTATAAATAAATGCTAATTTTTTTAAAATAATTAATTATAATTTACACAATTTAAATGAAAATAAAATTTAATTATTCACCTTAGAAAGAGAATATTTATAAAAAATTTTTTTTTATGAAAGAACACTTAAAAAAAAATTATTTTCTTCATTGGCAGGTCGTGTTAAGTAAACTTGTGTCGCTTATCTGTTGTCTGACATTTGTCTCGTGAGTTGTGAGTTGTGCAATGTTGTACGAGAGGATTTAAAAACATTAAAACCTTTAATTTCTTCTCGACCCTTTTCGATGATTTCAAATAAAAAATTAATTTTTTTTCTTCTCTCTTTTTTTTTTATTAGATATTCAAATGTTTCTCAAGGAAAACAAAACATGAACGAACAATTCTAAAAGTATTTTTTTTGTTATTAAAAAAAAAAAAAAAATGAAATGATGATGGAAGTTTAAATAGGTGACTGTTGAAGTGAAAAGATCGACAAGATTTTGCGTCCGGTGTACTTTCTGAGAAGAAATCGTGTCGGTTACTGACGACTTTATTATTTAGTTGTGTATCGATATGGGAGAAATTGTTCAGCTGATTCAAAACGAATGTCCAACAAATATTGAGAGAATTTTGACAAACGGTTGGCAAGACACCATGGATAAAATACAATATTGGAAACCAGAAGGTATTTTCATTATTTCAATAAATTGAAATGACAAAAAAAAATTACACGTTTAAAAATTAATTATTTCAATTAAACTTTAAAAGATTTATTTATATTTAATGAGAGAATGAGATATTAACATTAAAAAAAAATTCAATTATAATAAAGATTAATATTTGGAAAAAAAAAATTTTTTTTGTCTCATGACAAAAGTTTTGCTAATTGTGTACAAAAAATAGAATACAAATCTTAACTCTTTTCATCAAATAAATTCCACGTTCTCCCAACTATTTTCTTTTATTTTTTCTTGTTTCCTCCTTTTCTCTTGGCACTAAGGGAAGTCCCCTGAGATGTCACATTCAGTTCATACTTTTGCCCGCGCACGGTAACGACGATTATTTATAGAAACTCTTTTAGGACTTTGCTCCGAAGTGATTCCTCTTATTTTTTTTTTTATGTTTTTGTATTTTTTTTTTTTTTTTTAATTGATTATTTTAAAATTGAGTATAGCAGGAGAAATGTAAGAAAATGTAAAGGATTTTTTTCCCCAATGTATAATTGAAAAGAGGAAAAAAAAAAATACATACATTGCAAACAAATTCTCAGAAAGAATAAAAATACTTTATGGACTTTCCCGTGATTGCTTCTTGAAAAAGAGAGACATTTTTGTTGCGTGAATTGCATTTTTAAATTAAATTCCCTTTAGAAATAGTCATCACAAAATTTATTTCGAGGATATAATTTGGATGAATCAAATATTTTAATTTTTTGAAACAAAGATTCATACTTTTTTTCAATCTTTGACTGTATTTATTTTTTCTTTTATTTAAGAAAATTTGCATTTAACCAAATTTTAGTTTAATTTTTTATTTCACACAATTTTCATTTTAATTGAATTTTTTCCTTTGATCCAATTTTCATTTTATTGAATCGAATTTTCTTTTGGAAATAATTTTTATTTGACGTAGAAATAATTTTTTTAAAATGAAAATTCGTTTAAAAAAAAAATAATTCATTAAATACAGAAATTCGATTTAATAGAAATTAAAATGAAAATTCAATTGTAAAAATTCCAAATTGAATAAAAATTAAATAGAAATTTGAATTTGAAATAGAAAATATAGAAATTTTGTTTAAAAAAATCTAAATTTTGATAATTTAATATAATTTGGATGAATCAAATATTTTAATTTTTTTGAAACAAAAATTCATACTTTTTTTTCAATCTTTGACTGAATTTATTTTTAATTTTATTTAAGAAAATTTGCATTTAACCAAATTTTAATTTAATTTTTTATTTCACCCAATTTTCATTTTAATTGAATTTTTTCCTTTGATTCAATTTTCATTTTATTGAAACGAATTTTCTTTTGGAAATAATTTTTATTTGACGTAGAAATAATTTTTTTAAAATGAAAATTCGTTTAAAAAAAAAATAATTCATTAAATACAGAAATTCGATTTAATAGAAATTAAAATGAAAATTCAATTGTACAAAATTCCAAATTGAATGAAAATTAAATAGAAATTAAATAAAAATTTGAATTTGAAATAGAAAATATAGAAATTTTGTTTAAAAAAATCTAAATTTTGATAATTTAATATAATTTGGATGAATCAAATATTTTAATTTTTTTGAAACAAAAATTCATACTTTTTTTTCAATCTTTGACTGAATTTATTTTTAATTTTATTTAAGAAAATTTGCATTTAACCAAATTTTAATTTAATTTTTTATTTCACCCAATTTTCATTTTAATTGAATTTTTTCCTTTGATTCAATTTTCATTTTATTGAAACGAATTTTCTTTTGGAAATAATTTTTATTTGACGTAGAAATAATTTTTTAAAAATGAAAATTCGTTTAAAAAAAAAATAATTCATTAAATACAGAAATTCGATTTAATAGAAATTAAAATGAAAATTCAATTGTACAAAATTCCAAATTGAATGAAAATTAAATAGAAATTAAATAAAAATTTGAATTTGAAATAGAAAATATAGAAATTTTGTTAAAAAAAATCTAAATTTTGATAATTTGATTTAAAAGAAATTTTTCTATTTTCTAGAAATGTGGAAAATGTTTTTTTTTTGGTATTTGAATCTTTAATTGAAATTGACATATGTCAGACAAAACATCAGGAGATTATAATGTTTCAAAGAGAATATTATCTCAATGTTTTGACTAACTTTGTCGATTATTGTTGGTACTTTTTTTGAATGTTATAATTAATTTTTTTGTTTAATTTTTCATGAAATCGTCGATTTTTTTTTTTTTGGATGATGTTCCGCGACGACGCATCGTTGACGATCATAGAAACGAGGCTTTATAGTCAACGGGAAAGGGGAATGCAGTTCGCATTGAGGCAGGTCGCGGGCGCGCAGAGATCAATGCACTTGCTCCTTGGAGTACGTGCATACATGTCGTTGCTGTATTCCATCTACGTTTTACGTCCACGTCCAAGTTCGTGAGCCACGGGTTTTTGTAAACGTATATATATATAGTCAAAAATGCGACTATCGATAATGGTCCCCGTTTCATCAACACAGCATCAAAGTGCCAATTATCATACACATTATCATTATAATCATAATCATCATCACCATCATCATCATCATAATTGTTTTTCCATTTCGACAATGACGACAACGACAAGATCGACATTTTATTAGTTTCCAATATTTTATCATAACTTGAGACCGGAAGTGTGACCGGATGATAATCACTCCAGGAAAAAAGGCGTTTATAAAAATTAAATAAATTTCGAACAATTTTTAAAATTGGCCATAAAAATGACAAAAAAGAATGTTTGATTCAATATGTGAATTATTGTGATCATCGTACTAACGCGTTACGTAAGAAGCAGAAAAAAAGGAAGAAAAATATCAAGAATCCATAAGGAGAATTTTTTTTTTCAAAATCCAAGAAATTAAAGTGAAATGAAATTTGAAAAAAGAGATTTTCAAAAAAAATTCTATTTTAATGGAGAACTTTTTTTCTAGTGGAATATTTCAATTTAAATGAATCGGTGATAAATATATAAGGATTCGAATGATTTTTCCTGATATATAAATGGTGACCTAGTGAACTATTCGAGTCTCTCCCTCTTTCACTCTTTCTGGAGGATGGAGGAATGCGAAGTTTATCTCACAACGAGTATAAATTCAAAAAGAGAATCAAAATTCTAAAATTTCACAAACAATGGATATTTATATTAAAAGAAAAGAATTCTTCTTTCACAATTTCTAAATCAAACTTTTGGAAAAATAAGACATATCTTTTAAATAAATAAATATTGAATTTCTTCTTTTAATTACGAAATATTTCATCGATTTTGAAAAAGTGATGCAATTTGCAAAATGAAAAAAAAAGAAATCGCGATTACCATCAATTGTGTTTTTGCGTTGAATTTCTAGTCGTGAAATTTTTGAAGAAAAAAAAACAAGGATCTTGAATAAAATTTTCTTATCGGAGTGACAAAGAAAAAGAAAAAAAGAAATTCAAACGAAATATTGTTTCAATTCCTCGTGACTGTGGAAGAGTATGTTCAGATATACAGATTATCGCAGCATCGACAAGATGTTTAAGAGCAGAATCTTCCAGGGTGACCTCAGCCCTGTCCCCATTCCAGGCAGCCTGCAACAATCCAGTATGTACCGCGATAGAAGCGCCTTATTTTAATTTCATGCAAATTTTTTTAAATTCCCAATTTTTTTTTGTATTATATGTTTCGAATTTAATAAAGACTATTGTTAACAAAATAAATTCATTCAAAATTTTCAATTAAAGAATCTGTAAAAAAAAAACCCAATTAAAAAAAAAATTTATCACGAATTTAAAAAATTTGCACTTAATTTCTATTTAGCCAAATTTTGAAATGAAAAAAAAAATTTCATCGAATTGTGAAAAATAAAAAATTGAAAAATGCACAAATATATGATAAACAAACGAGAAAAATTTCAATCAGTAGGATTCTCTTTTGCTTTTGTACTCTCGGCTCTCCTTCACCTCATTTCACAACGTCCTTGACACAGTGTCAACCTCTCTGTACTTTTCGTGAAAATCGAGCGAATCCTTTAGACTGAAATATAAAGATATTAGGTCGAGTCAGAAGAGGAAGAAAAAACAATTTCTCCCCTCTCAAAAAAAAAAAAAAAAAAATTGAAATTTTAAATGAATGTTGAGATTTTCAGGATAAAGAAAAGGGTGAGGAAAGTGCGAAAAAGAGGTTGTTGACCTGAAGGTGCAGCTGTTATTGATCCTCGAGGACCGGAAACATACTCTATACAACTGTGCATTAATTTTTCCTTTTCGAAAAACTGTTTTTTTTTTTTTTTTTTTTTTTATTAAGTTTCGTATACCAAATCTGGAAAAAAGTTTCCTAAAAAAAAATATTTGGATAAATATTCATTTTCATTGAAATTTGAATTGTTTCCATTTCACTTCCGATTGTTTCGAATGACCCAGTGAGCTTAGTTTGAAAGTAACTCCTTCAACTGATGTAGCCCAATTTTCTATAAAGATCTCTCTCTCTCGGAAGTTAGTGGGATCAATTCACGCGTCTCTCAAACCACCCCTGCAAAGATGAGAATTGTTCTCTTTCACGTGGAAGAGAAATCTTAGCGTCTTGATATAGTTTCCGAATCGCTAAAGATTGTTTTTTTTACCCTCCTTAATTTATTTCGTTCTACATTTTTTTTAAATTTAATTATTTCTATTGAAAAGCAATTTAAATAATTAATGAGAAAATTTTGTTACATATGCAAAAAAAAAGGTATTGTAAATTTTTTTGTAAAATTTTTTGCAAATCAAATTGATTTTAAATTAAATGTTTATAGGTCAGCAAGGTCAGCAAGCTGAGCAGGAGTTGGCGACGAAAATGTTGCAAATACAAAGTAAAAGGTTCTATCTAGATGTGAAACAAAACAAGCGTGGTAGATTTATCAAAGTTGCGGAGGTGATTAAATACACATTTTTTTTCAATATTTATTTTATTGTAAAGTAAAAAAAATGATAATTTACTTAGAAATAACGATGTTTTTTTTTCTAGATCGGAGCTGATGGTAGAAGAAGCCAAATCTTCCTAGCACTTAGTACAGCATCGGAATTTCGAGATCATCTTTCAACTTTTAGTGATTATTACGCATCTTTAGGTAAATTTTTTTTTTTTCGAAAATTTAATCTTTCTTCTGCTTTATTGACTTTTTATTATTTCTTTTATTTTATTATATTTTACTATATGTATTAATAATAAATTAATTTTTTTATTACTTTGCTGCCTGGCATAAAAGATGAATTTTATTTATTAATATATTTTTATGATTAATTAGGTCCACCAAATCCAGATAATGTTCCGGATGATGGGAAACTTAAGTCGGAAATGATGGTTAAGGATAATAGGCGATATTATCTAGACCTTAAGGAGAATTCTCGTGGCCGTTTCCTGCGGGTGAGTTCCGCTGTATGTACCGACCAGCAAATACATAATTTATTAGCATTTCTTTTTCTTTTTTTTTTCTAATGTCACAATAGAATATACGGTAATTTTTTTTGGTCATGTTATTTTTATTTTATATATTAAAAAAAAAATTGTGTATTCTCAATTTGAAAACAGAAGAACAAAATAATTTTTATTTTAAGTTTATTTGGTAAAAAAAATAAATTATTTTATGCTTTCAAATAAGAATATTTATCCTTTTTTTTTTGTCTTTTGCTTTAATGTAAATATTTATACTAATTTATATTTTATTTTTTTCTCTGATATAATATATTTAAATTATGTATTTATATTTTATTCTTTGTAGTAGGTAATTAGTTAGTAAAATAATAGAAAATTTATTAGTATTTCAGTTTGCATTAAATTAATGTGCATTTAGTAATAAATAATTTTTTTTTTAGTGACCGGTAACGAAATCAAATCTGTTTGTAATTAAATTCGAAAATTTTGAATTACAACAGATTTTTCTGTATTTGTAAAATATTTGTTAATTTAAAGTTTGATTTTTTTTTTTTCTTGATTATAGGTGTCGCAAACGATAACACGAGGAGGACCGAGGACACAAATCGCGATACCAGCGCAAGGAATGATCGAGTTTCGCGATGCCTTAACAGATCTTCTTGAGGAATTCGGAACGGATGATGGCGGTTTCAAGGGTGATTTACCCGAGGGACGTTACATGCGTGTCGACAATAAAAATTTCTATTTCGATATTGGACAGAATAATCGAGGCATTTATATGAGAATCTCTGAGGTTTGTTAAAAAAAAAAAAAAGAGAAACTATTTGAATTTATTTAAAAATTGTTTCATCAGCAACAATTGTTTATATTTATTTATCTTTTTAACAGGTGAAGACAAACTTCAGAACGGCCATAACAGTACCGGAGAAATCATGGGCACGATTCCGGGACATATTCGCGGACTATTGTGACAAAATGAAGGAGAGCGGCGTAGGTGCTGGCGGTGGAAGCAGTTCATTATCCGAAGGAAAAGGTTCGGTGATGGCACAGGTACCATCACCATCATCTACTTCTCAACAGCCCAATCCCAATCCGAATCTAGATTCCCCTTTAATCAAGTGAAAAAGGCTTTAACTTAACTCGAACATTGGAATTCTAACCGTAACTCGTTTTCGAATCGTTATAGGCGTTACTAAAAAAATAATTTGTCTCTGAGTCCATATGCCGTCGTCATCATCATCATCATCATCATCATCATCATCATCATCATCATCATCATCATCATAATTCGCCATTTCTTCAATCATCGTTACTCTCCTGTGGCGTTTCTAGCATTCTAATTAAATCTAAATAAAAAGAGCGTCTAGACTCTTTGTCCCAATTTCTCGTTTCAAGATACATATTTTCATCAAAAAAAAAAAAAAAAAAAAAAAAAAAAAAAAAAAAAAAAAAAAAAAGGAGAAAGGCTGGACCAGTTTTATCTATTGACGAATTATTAATTATCAGAGAAACGCGTAAAAAAGCGAGTTTTACGATTTAATTAAAAAGAAAAGAAAAAATTGTAGGTATTTCGAAAGTGAATATTGGAGCGCAATGTCCTATTATTTGGACGGGAGTTGTCGTCGATTAACGTTGTATATACTACCGTTCATTTCCTCGATTTTTTCACCCCCCCCCCCCCCACACCCTCTCCCTTCTACCTTTAATCACACATTTTGATAATTGCACGTTAGATTGTTTATATAATTAAACTTCTTTTTTCTCCACCCCCTTTCCCCATTTTTCTCTTTTCTTTCTATTTCTCTTTTTGAAACTTATCTCTCGTCAAGCACATGTCCAACGAGAAAAAAAAAAAAATTCCTCGCGGGAAATGGACTGTAGTCGAGGTTACGTTTACAATTGAATTTGATCGTTCAGAATTTATGGATAAAATAGTTGTTATATTAACGATTTACGTCGCGGAGGAAAGGATTCAGACGAGAACGTCGACCGTTCCATTTTTTTTTTTTTTTTTTTTTTTTTTTTTTTTTTTTTTGGTGTCGCTTTTCTTTCTGAAAAAGAATTTATTTTTTCGAGTTTTAAATAGTCAATTGAAAAAAAAATTTCATTTACGAAATTAAAATTTCAAATCGTCAAACGGTACACTGCGACATCCTATATATATATACGCATTCACACACATTCACATCCTTCGTTTGCAAATCGATCGACGTCTTTATTGAAAATAATAATAATGAGGTAATATATATATATAGAGAGAGAAAAAAAAAAAATAATAGACGGCAAAAGAGATAATTATTAGCCGATTACGATCCATATAATGTGTATATTATTATAAAATATATTAAATTACAGTTAATCGGGCACACATTTGAACGTAATCGAAAAAAAAAGTCACGTGAATTGTCCCCCTTTTTCGATACACACTTAGTGTATGTACATAAAAAGGGCATAAAGAAAAAAGCAAAGACAAAAAAAAAAAAAAAAAAAAAAAAAAAGATACGTTCACGATGTGTACGTTACGTTTTGAGCTCGACGGCCGACTTCTAATACAATTGCATTTTAGGTATGTATTATACGAATAAACATATTAGGTATTTATATAGAATCTATGTAAACTGTATAATTGTAACGAAATGCCAATGTCAACGGACCCAGGTGGCTGCGAAACCCAACAAACAAAAAAAAAAAACTAAAGAAGTCATATTGATTTTAATTATTATAAAATATTGCACTATTATCTAATTATTGGCTGGCAGTTATTTAGGTCCGTTTCTTTATGTTCGGGCGCAGGAAAATAATTAACGAAAAATGGATTTAAAAAAAAAAAAGATTTCTGTAATTGAAGATCGAGTCGGAGATGGATATACGTTCGAGTTAATTTCCAGAAAGAGAAAAGAAAATGAAATGAAAAAAACAAAAAAAAAAAACAAAAAAAAAAAAAAACCGAAAATCTTATACGCTTTTATTCTGCAACGCTGTGCTAACGATGATGTCGAAAATTTAAAATCCCTCTTTTACGTTCTTAATATTAAATATACGTGTTAAAAGAAGAAGAAGAAGAAGAAAAAGAAAAAGAAGAAAGAAAGAAAAAAAATGAAATACTGTCCGAAAATGGAACGACAAACACTCGTAAGCATTTCGCGCTGGTGCGAAATCAATATTATTAAATAAGCGGCATAGATTATGCATTACACAGATTTACGTGCTATTTAATTGAATATAAAAAAAAAAAAAGAAAACGCGATGACGATTTGTTGCAACAAAATTTGCACGATCCAAATATATGATTCGCGAAAACTTCAAATAATAAGAGATGAAACAAATTTTATTTATTTTTTAGCGATGATCTTATTAATTAATTATATATACATATATATATATATATATATATTTCGATTTAATAGAAATATCGACGCATCAAATGCGATCATTTTTTAAGTGTGATTGATTGTTCATATATTCATATTATTGAATTTAATGTTCATATTATAATTATTAATAATTGTTCTTCTTATTGTTCTCCGTTACATCTTCGGTTTATTATTATTATCTTCTCTTTTTTTGGTCTCTTCTTCTAAATCAACAATTTCGGCTGGTCTGAATTTAACTAGGATATTATAATTCAAGGATAGATTAACGAAATATAAATCACAATTATAGAAAAATCCAAGGAGACTTAATAAAAAAAAAAAAGGAATAAAGTGGAGCCAGGGTCGCCAATTATATAATATGCGTCTCTCTTAAATTTGTCAAGCACTTTTGAAAAAAGAAAATGGCTCGTCAAGTACAATTTTTTATTATTTTTGTTTTTTTTTTTTTTTTTACTTCCTCGAAGGAAGTATTTTATTGTGTTTAAAAATTGTTTAGTTTTCGAAAAATATTATACATATATGTAAATTCGAATTCATGAATTGCAAGTTAATAAACTAATTTTTGAAATTTATTAAAAACAATTTTATATCTATTATAAAATTTTGATGAATTTTATCAAAAATTCATTTAAATTTATTTTTTAACAATTTTAATAAAAAAAAGGGAAAATTTAAGAGCGACTGCGATCCGTGAGTAATAATTAAAAAAAAATAATAATAATAAGAAAATGTTCATATACGAAAGGAAACGAAAAGGCATACAAAAAAAAAAATCGTTCATTGGCGCAGGTGGTTATGACATTGTGATCTATACAAAATACAAATTACAAAGCATCAACAAGTAGTAAATATTTAAGATTATAAAATACATTCACGTGAGAAGAAAAAAAAAATAAACACACATTAACACACCAAAAATTTACACTATTAAACACGTCACGAATACCATTATTTTACAATATTATAATTTTTTTAAAAAAATTATGAATAATACACAGACACAACAGAGAAACAGATTTACAGAAAAAAAAAAAAAAAAAAACGTTCAAACACGTTTAAAGTAAGCAAAGTAATATAAAATAAAAGAAAGAAAAAAAAAAACACAATACTCCTGCCACGCAGTGAGTTCTTAGACAGCTTTAAGATAATAATTATTAAAAAAAAAAAAAAAAAATGATAAATAATAACTATTAAATAATAACGATAAACTTTCTATATGTTGAATCGTGTCTAGTGAGAGAATTACTAGTAAGAATTAACTATTGCCACACACATGAATTAATACAATTTGTATGACTATTAGTTATCATTTTCTCTTTTTATCTCTCTCTCTCTCTCTCTCTCTTATTTTTCAGTCATTCCTCTATTTCTCTTTCTCTATTTTTCACATCTCTCTATCTCTCGTTTCAAAAAAAAAAAATCTCTTTTTAGCTCTAAATCTATCTTCATCGGAAAATCAATTTTTTTTTCGTTTTTTTTTTTTTTTTTTTTTTTAATAGAGAGAAAAAAAGGTGGTTGTTAGAGGATAGTTTGGTGTTCCGTTTGCTGTTTTACAAACGTTGTACGGTTGTTAATCGGCGAGCGTCGATTAACTAATGATTAATAATATTATTGTCGAAAAAAAAAAAAAAAAAAAAAAAGTGTAAAAGCAATAGGCGCAAGAAAAACTTGTACTTGAAGGGATAAATCTTTTACTGTTATCACAATCACTGCTATTAATTATTAATTAATATTATTATACGGTTATTGCATTACCCCACAATCAGTGTTTGTTTAATTTTTTTTTAATTATTGTAAATACACAGCAAAAATTGTTTGCAATTTAATTGAATCGATAATTAATTTTGTATAATATTAAATTTGAAAAAAAAATCAATTAAATTAGACAAATTGGTTAATTTTTTTTTTTAAATTACTTTTTAATTAATTTTAATTATTATTAATTAATGTTTATATTATTAATTAATTGTAATTAATATTAATTATTAATTAATTGTGTACAAAATCTGGTTGTGAGGTAGCTTAAATTCTTTACTGCTGCGATTATTATTATTATTATGATAATTACAATTATATTATGATTATTCAATACGGCGATGATGTTTATTATTATTAATATTATTATTACTGCTATTATTACAATTAGTTTTCTTTATTACAATTTTAAAAAAGATAAATTATCTAGCTGCGTCTTAAAAAAAAATAAACGAATAAAAGTGAACGAAATAAATAAAAAAAAAAAAAAAAAAAATTGTTCAAAAACGAAAGAAAGAGGAACAAAACTATGCAGCATGGATTCGTTGCGACCTATTAGAGCCACTTCGTTTTCAATCGACGTTATATATATAAATATATATTTAGAGAAAAAAAAAAGAAAATTTTTCGATCGAGTCGATCGCTAAAAAAACTTTAACACGTCAACGTGTGTTATTAGGAAAACTGGAGTGCGTATGTTCGTTGCCCTAATGTGCTTGCGTGCTTTGGTATAATCGTGTGTGTGTGTGTGTGTGTGTGTGTGTAGAAAAAATGCAGAAATTTTCTTCTGCTAATTATTATTATTATTAAATTTTTAAGTAGCGGACACTTGGGGTGATATCCAGGAAATTAATTTTTTTTTATTTCCAAGCTCTCCAATCTAATTGGCGAGTTTTATATACAAAAAAAAAAATTAAATTTATTTAATGCTACATAAAATGTATAAAAGAAATTGTAATTTTAATGAATTTTATTACATAAAACTTGTACGAGTTTTTAATCTGTTTTTTTTTCAATTTTATCAAATTCTCTATATCTGATTTTATAAATTTTTTTATCTCACAATAAAATTGTGAGGTTGAATTCTCTATAAAAGACAAAAAAAAAGCTGATTATCGCCCCAAATGATTTAAAGAAAAAAAAAAACAAACAAAAAATTATTGTCACCCTCAGCGATTTAATTGCCGCTATTTTTTTTTTTTTCTTTTCTTTTTTTAGTGGCAAACGAGCGTTTAGTGGTGTGCGATTTTCAACATTTATTACATGGACTTAACGATATCAGCATAATAAACTATTAATTGTTAAACAATTATCAACTTACCGTTCAAAAGAAAGAAAAAAAAAAACATAATAATAAAATAATAATGCGACTTTACGCAGTAGAACCAAATGGGGTTTTTTGAAACTAGTCGAATCCCTAAAGGAATTATTTCTTCGACTAGACGTTTTTCGCCATAGTTTGTAATATTTTAATATAATAAAAAAAAATAAAATTTCAATAGGGCGAAAGCTCGTTTCAACTTAAAAAAAAAAAATTTTCCCAAACCGTCTGAGAGATTTAAAAAAAAAAATGCGATCTTTCGCCCTTTTTCAAGTGAAAATATATAGTTACAGAAATAAACAATTTATATATATATATATTATATATTATTATTATATATAAATATGAAATATATATTATATATTTACACAAATTTACTTGCACACGCATGCGTGTACGTGTGAGCGTGTGTGGGCGTGCGTACGTACGTGTGAATATTAATTAAAAAAAAAAAAAAAAAAAAAAAACACATTCATCCGGAATTGTATGGTCGAAAAAAATCTCTCCTGAAAAAAAATAAATATAAAAGAAATTTACTCGATTTTGGGGGTGAAAAAAAAAATTGAACCAAAATCGGATTTGTAAACATCGCTGTTCTTTTTTAAAAAAAAAAACTATAAATATAATTATTGTGTGTGCAAAATGGAACAAAAAAATTTACAGTAGAGCTCACGTTTTTGGAAATGAAATCAGAAAAAGAAAAAATAACTCATCGCCTCGATGTTAAATGTATAACACATTTTATAAGATAACAGAGCATTTGATTTTATAAAAATTTCTACTGTTTATGCTTTTACCCGGCTTTTGACTCACATGGAAAAAAAGAAAAAAAAAAAGTGAAATAATATAGAAAAAGTGGTGGCTCTCTTTGTATAATTGAAATATTCAGTTATAAAATTCGGATTTTTTTTTTTTTATTTTATTTCGTTCTTTTCTCTCGCTTATACGATAGATGTGCAATTCAGTGAATGTTTAGAGAAATCTTAGGGGCCGGAGAGTTGATCAATATATTAAAAAAAAAAATAAAATAAAATAAAAATCAAAGATTGTCGATCGACGACTCACGATCACATTTTTTTTTTTTAATTATATAGAATTTGTTGAAATTTTACCTATTTTTTGTTTATGCAATTAGTTTCGATGAAGGATTTTTGAGTCCACTTAAATCCGTTCTGTTAATCTCTCTAAGGGTTGTTTGTATAAAAAAAAAAAAAATAAGGCTTTTTTGAATTCTTTTTTTTTCTTTCTATTCCATATAATTATGGAAATTTTACTTGCGATTCTTAGATTTTTGAATTTTCTTCTCAAAATGAAAAAAAAAATGAAAAGAAAAGAAGCAGATAAAAAAAAATAGGAAAGCATTTATATCGTGCCTGATGACTTTATGATATACTTTTAAAAAATAATCATGTCATTTGTTGTTTGCTGAAAATTCTTTTTTGTCGCATTTCAACTGTTGACCTACATTTTTCTTTCACTGTGCCGTTATTTTATCTAGAGATGTACAGTTCCGTGAAATAAAGAATGAATTAAATATTTCCTACATCTTTGGTAGTGTGGTTTTTAAGGGGAAAGTCTTTTTTCAGGCCCTTTTGTTATACTTTTCTTTTTATAAACAGAAAAATTAATTTTTTAGAAAAAAAATTTTTTTTTGAAAATTTGGTTTTTTTTATCTATTATTATTTAATTATAATTAAATTTAAATTTTCTATAATACGAAAACAAAGAAGTTTAATCTCTGCAAAATAATTTTTTTTAAAAAAAAAACTAATTTCGTGGAGATTAAAATTTTTTGAATAATTTTCAAAATTGACATCTCATCCAAAATTTCCTTGAATCCATATTCTTCCTTATTCCTAGTTTTTATAATTACAAAATATTTGTAAATCTTTGTTAATTAATTTTTCAAAAATTTTTTTGTGAAAGTATTTGTTTTCTTTTGAAAATTACAATGTGGATTCAAAAAGAAAAAAAAGAGAAAGATGATTTGTTTATTTCCAGAGAGAATTGAAATTTAAAAATAGAAATTTTTCTTTTTTTAATTTTCAAAATTTGTCATATTAATTGCTTATGGATTTGACAGGTTGTCCAGTCGAAGAATTCAAATGTAAAATTGAAAAAGGAAAAAAAATTGAAAGATCAATGTGATTGTTGTTTAAAAAAACGTAGACCACTTGCAAGACAAATGAATTCATCAACAAATTTCAATTCAACTTCAAAGCAATCTCCAGAAATTGAAAATAGAATCCCATCGGCAGCCGTGTTTATTCCTGTTACTCAAGCTATTCCTAAATCAATTGTTCCAATTGTAGTATCATCAAAAACTAATAATGTCAATGAATTGACAATTTTCACTGATTCAATACAGATACAAGAAATTCCAATAGGACAAAAAATGGAATCCGTTAAAGTTTGAATTCTTTTTTTTTAGTAGATCTCCTGTCTTTTTTTTTTTTTGATTTTCGTTGCGGTTTACTGAATTTTTTGGTTGAATAAAGATTTAGAATACGTTTGAAAAAAAAATAGCGCCTTTAAATTTAAATGATTTTTTTTTGTTTCCAAAATAGAAAGTTTTCAATCATTTTTTTTTGCATGTTTTTTGAAATGAAAATTTTTGGAAAAGACAGGAAAGTTGAAGTCATTTATTTGATTTAAAATGATCATTTTCTAAGGTAATTTAAGAATCTATAATAAAAATAGTTTATTACGATTTGTTAATAAAAACAGTTTTTTAATTTCGATTTTAATTTTTGTTTCACAAGAAATAGTATTCTTTGAATGAAAAAAATTTTTTTTCTATTATATGTACACATAAAATAATGTAATTAAGTTAAATCACATTCATTATCAATCAGAAAGGACGTAAATATTTCCAACCAAATTGGAAAATGAGATACCAATATAATAGCGTCTTGATTATTTGTTAAAAAAATATTTTTCAATTCATTTAATGTATAATTTTTTGATGCTTGTGTATGATCGTTTGGCTCAATTTTTAAAAGTATTATACACGATTGTAAATTAATTGGATAAAGATCGATAATATCTTTTTCACATAATTTACAACGATTATTTATGCAGTCAAGAATTATTTTTATAAAATTAATAGCCTCTTGAGAATGATTGGTTACTAAAAATATTTCATTCAATAAATTGAAAGTTAATTGAAATATTAATGAAGAATTTACTATTCTTGTAATGAGTTTATCTAATTCTTGTTCCAATGATAATTGACAGTCATTTGGATTTGATAATTTGGAAAAATTTCCTATAAATGCATTTTTTAATGGTGTCTCAATAAATTTAATTCTTTGAGAATAATAAATTTTCTCTAAAAGTTGATCGTCAACAGTAAAATTTCCTTTAAATTCCGTAATTGATATCAATAATTTTTCACTATCTTCTGTTAATTCCAATTCAGTGAGCCGAATAATTATTTTGTGTAAAAATTTTAATAATGATGGATTCTTTGGAAGTAAATAAATTAAGGCACGATACAATGTCATTAATGAATCAACAGAATTTGTGATATTCAAAAGATCATCTGATAGATATTTCTCTAAAATATTCACAACAAAATTTCTAACATTTTCTCCATCCAAAAAAGTGGTATTTAATTTTGATAAAGAACCTCTTAATTGACTCCATGCCCTTAGTATTTCCTAAAATTAAAAATAAATTTCATTTTTAATAAAATTAAAAACTATTTTCATTAGTTTTTCAATAATTTTTTTTTTATAATTTTAAAAAATGATCATACAATAACAGATAAACGAACTTCGTATCGCTGTTCAAGAGCATGTGAAACTGTAAAACTTAAAAGATTAACTAGAGATGTTACTAATCCATTTAATAAATTTTCATCAATTATTGGAAAATTATTTTTCTCTCTTAAAATTTTCCATTCATCTTTTGTATTAATATCATTCCAAACTCCATTACAACTGCTTAATATTTTTTGTAAAATGTCTACTTCCAAGGGGTCCATATTTTGTATATAAACATAACCTAAAAATTCGAACAAATATTTCAAAAAACTTATTATCTATTTAAAGAATATTTTTTTTTTTAAATAAAAATAATAATTAATAAATACCTCGTCATTAGATTTTTTATCAGCATAAATAAGCATTTTTATATCAGATAATAATTGATAAAATATCAAATGTCATTGATGTAAACAATTCTATAATCATTAAGGTGCTTTTATACCTCAAATTTCGATCAGATGAACATTATTTCTGGACCGTGAAAATGCGTGAAAAGTCATTTTCACGGCCGGTATTTTTGAATTGTTTTAAACAAAAAATTTTTTTTTTAAGAAATATAATATTAAATAATTGGTTAAATATGTAAGAACACTTTAAAATAGTAATAGAAAGATAATTTGATTGAAAAATTTAGCATATTTTGGTTAAAAACGTTTTCTGCTGCAAGAAAGTGTAAAATGACAATGTTTGTGAAATGGTTTGTACAGTGCTCACAAGGAAGAAGCACTGTACAAACCATTTCACAAACATCGTCATTTTACATTTTCTTGTAGCAGAAAACGTTTTTAAGCAAAATATGCTAAATTTTTCAATCAAATCATCTTTCTATTACTATTTTAAAGTGTTCTTACATATTTAACCAATTATTTAATATTATATTTCTTAAAAAAAAACATTTTTTGTTTAAAACAATTCAAAAATACCCGCCGTGAAAATGACTTTTCACGCATTTTCACGGTCCAGAAATAATGTTCATCTGATCGAAATTTGAGGTATAAAAGCACCTTAAATTATTAAAAAGGAAGATCACGGTCGTATATACAGATCCGGAATCTTGTCTATTTAGGTGGGGTCTCCCGGTGAAGCACGCCGATAGGTGGCTACGTGTCGTAAAGTAATCTCTATCTTTTTTCCACCAATAAAGAAAAACGAAGATAGAGTAGACTTTTCGACACGTAGCCACCTATCGACGGGCTTCACCGCGAGACCCCACCATACCATTGTAGGCATTGAAGAGATTCCGGACCTGTATATACGACCGTGATATATTGTTTTATAGTTCATGCCAGTCCGTGGCAACAGACAACCGCACTAGAGATTGGCAGAATTTCTGCAAATTAGATTTTCTTTATAATTCAGCGTTATTTTATAAGCCTCAAACATCGGGTAATGTCAAACACTCTATTGGATTTAATTATTATTTCAAATTAAAATAATATCTGTGTAATTAGTGCTAGAATTTTGTGTAAAGAAGCAAAAAATATTGTGTCACCAATGATGGCGGTACCCTCAGCCGGTGTAGGTGAGTGTTGTCTCAATATTTCATAATTTAATATTATTTAAATTATTTTCACAGTGTACTTATCTTTTTTACAAAATTTTTTTCATTTTTTTTTTTCAATGAAATAAAATTACTAATATAAATAAAGGGGAAAAAAATTGATTAATTTCTTTTCAATCTACTTGGCCGCACGTCACATTTCTTTTTTCATTTGACACGCTTTATTATTTTACAATAAATATGATTTTACTGTTGATAAGCCTTTTGATTTTATTTAAATGAAGAGGTGAATTGATTTTTAATGGAAAATTTTATATTTTAAAATTGCATGTATATTTTTTGAAAGGTTAATTTTTGCTTAGCGTATGTGTGTATGAGATATTACTTTGGAAGCCATATAATTTTGAAAACTTGTATATATAATGAAATTTTTTTTTCTTGATATTATTTTACAGTTGTTCCTAGAAACTTTCGTTTATTAGAAGAACTTGAACAGGGTCAAAAAGGTGTGGGTGACGGCACGATAAGTTGGGGCTTAGAAAATGACGATGACATGACCCTCACGCATTGGACTGGGATGATTATAGGACCACCCAGAGTACGATATTTTTTTTTTTTTTATTTATGATTTTCTCCTCTTAGAAAAAAATATATTGGTTTGAAAAAGAATAATTTGTTAAACACAATTTTTTTTTTTTTTTAATTAATGTAAAAAAAGTTATTTGTGATGAAATTTCATACTTTTTATAAATATAATTTACATATTTGTAAATGAAGTTGAGCTCATTTCGTTTATTATTCAATATTGTAATATTTTTTTTGTATTTCATTATTAAAAATTCAATTTTTTTATTTTAGAGACACATTGTTTTTATTGGATATTCAAATTTGAATAATATTTCATAATTTCATAAATAATAATTATTATTTGTTTTTTGCAGACTCCTTATGAAAATAGAATGTACAGTTTGAAAATCGATTGTGGAGTAAATTATCCAGATGATGCACCTAGTGTAAGATTTTTGAGCAGAATTAATATGAATTGCATCAATAGTACTACTGGAGCGGTAAGAGTTTATTAAATTCTTTAAATAAATTTTAAAAGAATGAAGTAAATTAATTAAATAATTATCTTTTTTTTAATTTTCATTTTTTTTTCAAGGTGGATAATCGTAGTGTTCCTGTTTTGGCAAAATGGCAACGGGAATATACGATCAAGACTGTTCTCCAGGAACTCCGTCGTCTTATGACCCTCAAGGAAAACATGAAACTTTCTCAGCCGCCCGAGGGCAGCACCTTTTAGCCTAACCATGAACCTCTTTCTTCCTAGTTTGAGGAACAACAAACTTATTAAGGTACCAAATAATATTGCACTGGTGCCCGGAGATGATGTACGTTAAGGAAATACTCACCTTTGCGAGTAATAAAAAAAAAAAAAATAAAAAAAAAGGTGGGACACACACACATACACTGCTTGGAAGGTCGAATCTGTACTTTTTCCTTTAATTCAGGGAAATTTTCTGATTAATTGAAAAAAATAGTTTTCCAACACGGCCTGGTTCTACTAATTCGTTACTTTCGCTTTAAAGGGGTTTTTTTAATTATTACTTTTTTTTTATTGAATTTTCTGCACGTTAACATAAAAAAAAAAATGAATGCAAATTTCTATGATCTGATGATACTTTACAAAGGAGATGAAAATACTGGTTCGACTTAACAAGAAATTGATATATCTAGTTATAAAAATCATATTTTCAATTTTTGAAAAACTTGAAAAAATAATACGAACAATAATTATGAAAAAAAAGAAAGAAGCAATTTTTTTTTCAAACTGGAACTTTTGTCATCTGTGTTGTATTCCAATTAATTGTAGGAGCATTCTGTAAAAAAAAAAAATTCTATATCTTGACTCGTTCTTGGTATATTTCAAAATTATATTTCGTACAATATTCAAATTGATCTTTTATTCTTTAAATTCTGAGTCATTGTCCTTGGGGTCGTAGAGAAAAAGAATCGATTGAAATCCAAAAAAAAAGGCTTTTTCTCTATCAAAAAGAAAAATTAAATTTTTTTAGAATGAATTTTTCCCCTCCTTTTCTTTTTTAATAAAAGATTAGCTTTATCGAAAAAATGTAATCATTTTTTTTTATCTTGTGGTTTCATATATTATAATCATACCCAACCAACGACACATCAATAGCGAAGCATTTCATAGCTTTTTTTTCCATTCCATTTTTCTATATCTTGTTTTATCACTTTTTTTATGTTCCATTTTTTAAATAGTCGAATTAAGTTATTTTTTATGCTTCATAATTGACGTATCGATGGCACTAGATTTATATATATTTAGCAAGATAACAAACCTACACAAGTAGCTTTGTAAACGTCGTAAAGCGATTGTTACCTGTAAACGCTCGTGTTAGTAACGCGACCCAAAAAAAAATGAATTTATGTAAGTTAACAATTATTCCAATGAAAAGCAGTGCAAGGGCGAAGTTCCAATTTTATGTTACACTTTAGCTAAAAGAAAAAAAAAAGAAAATTATAATCGAATAAATTATTTAAAAGACAGAGCTTTTTTTTTTGGGAAACTATTCTTATTTTAGATTTTTTACAATCTTCCCTAATTAACATTATTTTTTGTTAAAGAAGTAAAATTATCTTTTAATATAAGTGAAAATTTAAATAAAGAAAAATGAAGACTACAGACAAAAAAAAGTGGATTTGTTATAAAGGGAGATTTTTTTTTTTTGGTAAAAAAAAGTAACATTGATATTTAATTACGGTGAATTAACGATTTAATTTGACAGGACAATGAGTGTCATTGTTAACTGTTTTTTTTTTTTATGTACATAAATGATATCGCTCGGATATAAATGGGCAGTTTTAGATGATCAGATGACAAAGATCAGCCCGATTAAAAAAAAATTTTTTGTAATCCTTTATTATTATATAAAACTACTGTTTGCACCCGGACATTTTTCGTTCCAAGCAACTTTTTTTTTTGGGCTAACAGTTGAAAATTTAATTATTCGATGACAATTTATTTTATTTTTTTTGCTTTGCAGGAATGAACGCTAATTTTGTATTTTTAATAGTAGTCCACTTGTGCCTCTTGATATAGAAAGCAAGAATTCCCAACATTCCACCAACTGCCAAGACCTTAAAAAATAATTTATTTTTTCAAATATTAATAATATGCAAAAATTTTTAATTAGATAATTATTTTTTTTATTTACCTTTATTGCCAATCTTTGCCTTTCGTCATGTTCGAAATTTGACGTCCACGTGAGAAAAGTGACAACGTCCTTGGCAATTTGTGAAGCAGTCGCTGGAGTTCCGTCTTCAAACTCTAATACTTCATCGTAAATCACCTAGAGAAAATAAATTAATATAATAAAGGTAATTTTTCTTTTTTTTTTTAAATATTTTAACTTACTTGACCCATTCCAATAGCACCGCCCGGGAAATATGGATTAAAATTTTGACCCTCTCTTAAAGTAATGCCAGCCGGTGGATCACAATATCCAGTTAATAGAGAAAAGATGTAATTCTAAAAATAAAAATATTTTTTAAAAATAGATAATTACAAATTTTTGTTCTTTTTGATTAAATAAAAATTACCTCTCCATTGTGTCTTGCATTTTGCATGAAAGAAAGATCTGGCGGATAAGCGCCATTATTTGCTGCTCTGGCAGCTTCTTCATTTGGATAAGGACTTGGTATATAATCGAATAATTTTCCAGGACGCATGAACATTTCGCCAACATCATTAGGTCCATCTTTAATCTATAAAATATATTTATTTACATACAAAAATATTTTTTTTAAAAAAAGTATTAAAAATTGAAAATTTACCATGACTTCTTCTGCTAAAGCTTTAGCCTCTGCTTCGGTATGAGTGTTGTTAACTAAATGTCTATAGGCGACATATTTCAAACTATGGCATGCAGCGCATACATTTTTATACACTTCCCAACCTCGACGCATGCTGAAAAAAAAAATATTAATTTATTTCCGTAAATAAGTTTTTAATCGACAGAAGAAAATTACATATTTTTTTTTTAATTATCTTACCTGGCATGATCTAGAGAATTAAAACCACCATTAAAACTCCATGGGAATTTTGGTGCATGAGCCACTAAATCTTCAGCGTGGACGCTGTTTTCTAAAGCGTACACGAAGGCTCCAACAGTACCTGCTGCAACTCCAATGCATGTCACCAACTGTAATTAAAAAAAAAAAAAAAAAATTGTTTTCTTATCGCATATTTCTTTTCTCGTTAATTGAATCATATAGACATAAGGAAATAAATATAAAAGTAATTAGAAACAATTAAGAAATATTCCAAAATTGAAACTTACTAAATTCACTCGAGGATAAACTACAGGATTACGGGTTTGTACTTAAGGAAGAATGTGAAAGGACTTCTCTAATTGTGAAAAAAAAACAATAAATATGCCATTGTTTTATATTCATAAAAAAAATACCTTTTTAAAAAGATATAATCCTTTTTTAATAATTAAAATATTTAATAATAATTTTAAATCACTTTACTTTTTAAAAAGTAAATAATAATTTTACTTACAATTTTTCTGCCCCTGGACCATTCTTTGGTTGTAGTAAAATTGCAAGTCTAGAAATAGAAAAATTAGTAAATAATAATAATAAACAAAATCTCATTATGCAACATAAGATTTATGAATTTAAGAAAAAAAAATAAATAATCAACTTCCATTCAAATTTGGCGCCTTATGGTTATTTTTAACTTTAAAAAAATAATTAAGAAAAAAATATTCACGAGCCACATATGTAGGAATTAAATTTTAAAATAATAAACAGAAATGTGATTTTTGTTATTCAAAATTTAAAAATAAAGATCTCCCTAATGGCCATAGAAATGTTGCTGATGGCAGCATCACAATTTTTACCCCTTACCTATCATACTTATTACATAACATGTGTGAATGTATTTTCAAAACTTATCATATATGTCTCTATTAATGTTGCACAATTTATAAATACAATTAGCACCACGTGGAATTTGAAAAAGGGATGAATAAAATAATTATATATAAAAAATGTCATAGCAGCCGACAAGTCACTAGTCGGAGTAGTAAGCAGAAGAATCGGAACACCCAGTTTATCACATTGACATGAAGAAAAATTTAATGAGACATGATATTTTTATTAAAAATGAAAAAGATTTATCATTAAGTAAGTAATAAATCTTTAATTACTTACCTGGTTGTATAAAGTTCCGTTATTTGCTTTTAAAAAACCCGATCGGCAAATACGTCCCAACGAGGCCGCCATGTTGGCTAAAGGTGCACTATTGTAGTATAACACTCACTAGTCAATCTAGATAATAATTAAAGAAAATTATAAAAGAAATCAATTCAAATCATTATTATTTTTACAAGAAATATTTAATTTTCGATTTTATTTTATATTTCCTTTTTATGATTTACACGTATTTGTTCTATTAGCATTAATTTCTAGATTTATTCTGACTAGAGTAGTTTTCAGTGGTACCACTATAAACATATTTCCGGCTTTCTTTTTATTAATGAAAATTTGTTATTTTATAAAAATGTATTAAAGAAAAATAAAAAAGTACATGAAACTAAAGATAAAATTTACTTTAAAATATAAAATAATATAAAGAAAAAAGTTTTATTTAAAATTTTATTTTTGAATTTTTAAATTTCACTTCAAAATGGCGGTGAAAATTAATGCGCATGCGTCAATTTATCAATGTTGTCAACAGTGTCAGTGCGTTCGTCCATCGTTATCAGCTGTAGTTCTCGTCAGATGGTGTCGTGTATCCTTTAAAATCAGATCAATCGCTGTGCGAAGAATAAAGTTTTAAGATGGATTCTGGAATGCCGGAGTTAGGCTCCAAAATAAGCCTAATATCAAAAGCGGATATTCGTTATGAGGGCCGACTTTTTACTGTTGATCCGCAAGAATGTACCATCGCTTTGGCCAACGGTAAGTTTGCAATCAAGATGGACTCCAAAAAATTGCTTCCCCGCCGCTCCATATCCCGGCTCTTTAAAACCTTAACTCTGCATTTATTGTTCTCAACTTTAATAACTTCTTCATCTTTTCCCTTAAACTTTTCATTAATTCATTTTAAAATACTTCCGGTTAAATAACAATTGTTTTTTTTTTTTTTTTACTTTCATTTCTATACTAACTTTGCATGTTGAGTTTTAGTACAAAACAACTGAGGTCATTTGATCATTGCCTTTAGTAACGAATTTACTGCCTCAGGAATATTCTAGAATTCAATTAATTTAATTAAAACACTTGATTTTAAATTTAGTCTACATTATTTTCACATAACTTGTAAAAAAAAGCGTTACTTGTATTTTTAATTTAAGTGTAAAAAAAGGATTATTCTATTATAATTAAAGCAATTAATTATATTTAAAATATAATTTTCTTTTGATAATTGCTACTTTTTTTTTATTCATAAAAATATAATTATTTCTTTGACGTTGAATTAATTTCGTTAAAAACTAAAATAATGCATGATAACGCGTAGTTTTAATTTGTAATTTATTAAAGGCAATGATAAAAAAAAAAAATTGCTACAACACGTGTTATTTAATGAATTTTTCCAATTATTTTCCTAGTTGTTATTGTTCAATGCTCAGATGTTTACATTTATATGTCCTCTTTGATACTTTTCCCTTTTGTTTTCACTTTAGGTCGAAATATAAATACACACGTATTTTCATATACATACATATAATCGAGATTTTCTAAAGTGTTTTTAAGTTTTATTACATGAAATCACTATTAATGAGTAATTTGAAAAATTTTTTACAATAAAATTTTCCTAACGAATTATAATTTCATTTTATCATTCTAATTCACAGTATTTTTCCCCTTTCAAAGTTTTGTAAATAAAAATTTCTTTAATTAGTTTTGTTTGTGATATGAACTGTCAAATTTTGATATTTTTTTTTTTTTTAATAATATATTATTGTGTTATCGGATTTTTTTTTTACAATTTAGAAAAAAAATTTGTACTTTTTATTGCAGTAAGGTCATTTGGTACTGAAGATCGAGATACTCAGATTCCAGTTGCACCTCAAAATCAAATTTATGAATACATTCTTTTCCGTGGAACGGACATAAAGGATATACGAGTAGTTAGCAATGTCAGCTCTATACCTAATGATCCAGCAATCGTTCAGGTATGTGATATTAAATTTCTTTAAAATTTAATAAATTTGTCTCAAATTTCATTGTTAAATAAATAAATCTTTGAAACAAAATGTAAATAATATTTAATGAGATTTAATTTTATGTAAAAATATTTTTGATTAATTAATTATAATACAGGGAATAATGTAATTTTTGTATTTTATTGCAATAATGAAAAAAAAAAAAAAATGGTTTTAGATGACAGTTCCATCGACAATGGGCCAACAATCATATCAACCGCAGCCAGGCTATGGACATCCAATGATGGGTCAAATGGGTCCAATGACAGGACAATATGGAACACCATACGGTATGCCCATGGGATCTATGGGGCCTGTAATGGGTATGCCAACCAGAGATCTACGCGCACCAATGAACAAACAGCCAAGTGAGTTGGGCTTGGGCCCTGCCGATCCCAACGCCATCTCTATACCAAACTCACAACCGGTGGCCAATGTTGACCCAATATCAAAAGACCGTTCTGTGGAAGATGGTAAAACTGTTTTTGCTATGAATTATTATTGGCCAATGGCATGCCTGCTGCTTGTTCCTTGGTAACGCTTGACAAGTACTTTCTATTTTTGCAATTATTTTTTTTTTATTATTATTATTATTACTATTGTCCGCTAAAATACTTTCGTAATATTCGTATTTTTACCTATAAAAAAAAGGGGACGCATAATTATGTTGTAAAAATCATTAGTCATAATTTACATTTTATCGAATTTCATTTGTCATAATTAGTTATGAGCCTAATTTTTATTTAACCGAAAAATCATTTAATTGAATTTCTAATTGATTTCGGCGCGATTTTTAAAATTATCCATAAAATTGTGATTGGTTGATTTTAAAAATCGCGCTGAATTCTTTCTGACGATTGTTTGTTCGGTCATTTGAAACATCGGACAAATGAAAATTGTATCAATTAGAAATTCTATTAAATGATTTTTCGGTTAAGTAAAAATTTTGTAGTATGAAAAATCGATTATATGGAAATTATATCAAAATTAATAATTCGAACAAATGAAAATTCATCTGAATGAAAATTCTATTCAATGAAATTCCACCCAATAAAAATTCTTTAAAATGTCTATTATGTTAAATGAAAATTCGAGGAAATAAAAATTCTGACAAATAAAAATTGGAAGAAATAAAAATTCTGTGAAGTGAATTTTCGGTTATATAAAAATTCTGTAATATAGAAAATCGCTTTCATGAAAATTATGCAAAATACTATTTCGAACAAAAAAAATTTGGCTCAACTAACTAATTAGGACAAATAAAATTCGATAAAATGTAAATTATAACTAATGATTTTTAGAACATAATCATGCGTCCCATAAAAAAATGGTATATTCTTTAAAACCAAATTTCTATTTCATTTACAATTATTTGTATGTTTATTAACAATTTTTAATGAAACATTAAATATGCAATTACGAAAGCGTTATAGTGCGGCGATATCTATTTTTTTTTGCGTGCTTTGAAGTTTTTTGGGTTTATTTTTTTCTTGAGAAAACTCTACTTTATATATTTTATTATATATATATATAAAAAAATATATAGACAGTTGAAAATAAAAGGGAAAAAGTAAAAAGTAACTTTTACTATTCACAAAATAAAATCTAAATTGTTCGGAATTTCTTGTAATTTTTGCACCGAAAATAGAAAAAAATTACTACTGAAATAGTAGTTTTTACTATTTACGAAGAAAAAGTTAACAGAAATGCAAAGAAATTCCGAGCAGCTTAGGATTTACTAAGAAATCAGTAAAATTTACTTTATGTTTTCCATTTTTTTCCATTTAACAAAATTACTGGAAAGTACATCAGTTTTTTTTTTAGTTTTTCAAATGTTTAACAATTTTATAATTCCAGGGTGTCTAACAATCAGGGAAAGTCAGTGTAACGTCAGGGAATTTCAGAAAATTTCATTTAAAGTCAGGGAAATTTCTGTAAATTTCTACAAAAATTAAAATTTTTTGTAAATTTAAAAATTTTTTAATCTAAAAAAACTTGAATGGTATTTATTACCATTACCATTGTTACTGCCATTAGAAATTAATTTATTGTTGTTGTTTATGTTAGTAATAATATTTTTGTTCAAAGAAAGCAAAATTAAGGTTATTAAAAAATCAGGGAAAAATCAAAAAATGTCAGGGAAAAGTCAGGGAATTTTTTCTCAATTCTTGTTAGACACCCTGAATTTGATAACAGTAAGTTTATTGATTTTTTTTTCACTGTGACATGTAATTATAATTTGTTTCATTTAATTACATTTTAATTGAAGAATTATACAAATTTTTTTTTTTTTATTATTTTTGATTTTATTATTGTGATATGAAATTTTTTTTAAAAATATTTTTTGATAAAAAAACAAATGCTACGCATTGCTGTGTAAATTTTGACTACTGCTTTTATTTTTTTTTATTGCTTAAAAATAATATTTGCTTGCTTTTATTAACAATTAGTTTTAGTATTTTATTTTCTATTTGGGTTTGAAATGTAATTATTATATTTTATATAATTATATTGTTATTAGTTTATATACGTATATTATTTTATTGTAATATTTTTACAATATGAGTTACTGGAAAGTAAAATTACAAGGTCTTTTAAGTTGGTTCATGACTCAAACTCAAAAAAAAATTAAGTACTAATTTGTAGTAATGTAAAATAATTTTAAAATTGATTTTGTAGTTATTACCAATTCAATCAAATTTTGTTTTACTTTCCGGTGGCTTTATCTATTTATATTTTTTATATTTACTATTTTCTCTATTTCAAAATTAAAATTTGAAAATTAACTGTTTCATTTATCTCATTTCTATATATATATATATGTATCTAGAAAATTATTTTCTACTTATCTAATTGTAAATTTTTGTTTAATTTGAATATATTTTGCTTCTTAGGTTAATTTTCTATTATTTTCAATTTTCTTTATAAACAATTTCTTTGTCGTTTGTATCCTTCTTATTTAATATGTATACACATGTCACACGACGATGTAAATTTTATCTATATTCACAATTTTTTTTTTTTTGCTAAATATTTGCTTTACATCTGCTTCCCTTAAAGTTGCCATGAGCAAAATGCAGTTAAACAAGTGATATGAAATAGCAAGAACAGTTAAAATTTAGCGTGTAGTCCATTATAGCCATTGATTGTAGACTGCGGATTGTTTTTTTTTTCTTTTTTTTAAATCGATATTAAAACTTAAAGATTAAAATTTTCGTGTAATATTAAAAAAAATTAATAAAAATATTTTTTTTTGTTGGAAAACAAGATTTTAATAGGATTTTTTGGAATTTTTTTTTATATTTAGGCGTTTTAGATTTAATAAGCGGAGGATCTCGATCAACAACTCCAACAGCTTCTTTAATGGTGAGGAAAAGTCCAACGGCAGATAAAGATACACAGGTTGGTCATCAGCAACAACATTCTGGAAATGTTGGTAAAATCGGAGATAAGACCAATGTTCAACGGATGCAACAAACGCACCGTGATCGTGAAAGGTATTTTTGTTTTTTTGTAATGATTGAAAATAAAGAAATTAAATTATTTGAAGGAAAAATTAATTATTTTCTCAGCCATGGAAGCGGTAGAGTTGGAAGTGGAATGTCGCAGTATAGCGAGGGAAAACGAGATAAACAAGATGGAATGGGACATGGACACGCAGGACATATGCAAGGATCCAGAGGAAATCGAGGTGGTTGGATGAATAGAGGAACTATGCGCGGTAGAGGAAGAGGTCGCGGTAATTTTCGGAGTAATCAACCTGGAAATACTGGAGCAAAGCCCAAGAGCACTTTGAAGTTTGATAATGATTACGATTTTGATAAAGCCAATACCGAATTCGAAGAACTTAGGTAAGTTTCTCTTTTTGTTCTCAAAAAAAAAACAAACAAAAAAAATGCATGGAATGTGCCGGGTTGATTTCAAGTATTTCTTTTGAAAATCACGAATGTGGAAACCATGCAAAATAAAATTGATACAAATTTTAAAATTATTGTGAGGTCTCTTCTCCTTTGATTTACGCATTGTATCAACAATTACTTTTTTTTTTAACCATTTTTTTTTTGTTTTTATTATTACGAATTATATTAATATGATTTGATTTTTAGATCACAATTAGCAAAGACTAAAATCGATGGTGCAGCTACGGATAATGAAAAGAAAGATGACAGTGGAAATGAAACAGGAGCAGGTGAAGGAGAACCTGAGGAGGAATCTGATATTGTACATTACGATAAGTCGAAATCATTTTTTGATAATATCAGTTGCGAGGCTGTTGAGAGAAGTAAAGGGTAAGTTTAATTTTTCTTAAATTTTATTTATTAAATCAGGGTTTGTCAGGGGTATTGGAAAAATATCAAATTTCTTAAAATGCAACTAACAATTTTTGAAATTTTCTATTCAAAATATTTTTTTGGAATAAAGGGAAAAATAAAATTTTTTTATGACAGCCCTGTAAATTTAATTTTACGGACATAAAATATAATTTAAAAAAAAAATATATTATTTATATCTTAAGACGTTCACAACGTACGGATTGGCGAACGGAGCGTAAATTGAATTCGGAAACATTTGGCGTTTCATCGATGCGTCGTGGACATTTCCGTGGACGTGGTTATTACAATAATCGTGGAATGGGAAATAGTATGTATCGCGGTGGTGGTGCACCGGGTGGTGGTGGACCAGGTTCAGGATATCGTGGTGCATTCCGAGGTAATCGTGGATCAAATCGCAAACCTGGAAATCAAATACATAACAGTAATTCGGCCAATCAGAATCGTGCAACCAACGAACAATCCAGTGCAACTCAACCACAACAAAATAATCGACTCGTCACTGGTACTGCGTAAAGAATGAAAGGAAAAGAAAAAAAAATACCTAGCGTCCCAATGAATACAACGTGAGTGATGCTAACAAAAAAAAAAATAAGTATTCTCTTTAGCCAGTAAGATTTTTACGATACGCGCTTTGTCGAGAACTGATATTTGTATCGAAATTGGCTGTCGACGGCGAAATATGTAGTATAACGGATTGATTAATCTAGATTTATTGTGTTAAAAAAAAATGAAAATGAAAAGCGCTCCCCCGCTAATTCTAGATTATTTAGAAAGAAAGAAAGAAAAAGCAATGCGATTGAATCGCGATAACACGGGACTCTACTGGCGCACAGGACTCAAATTTTAGTGCGCGGCGCGCATTTTCAGTTGCGGTCAACGACACTGCAAAAAATTATTAATTAATACGGACAGAAAAAAAAATAGCAATGATTACAAAAAACGAAGCAAATTATTAATTTTCATTAAATTGAATACAAACTGTGATTTTCTATGCCAAGTTTATTGTAGGAAATTCAATAATCTTTTCTTTGCAATTGTCGTGGATCGCACAATTTTCGAATTCGAAAATAAATAAAAATTGAACCGACAAGAGAGTTCATAATTTAAAAAAAAAAAAAAAGAAGGGGAATTTATAAATGTTTTTTTATACCACGCTCGGGTCAAGTGGTATTTCTAATAAATTGGTACACATGAGTCCTGCGCGTAAATAAAACGAAAAAAAAAATAAATAATAATAATAGAAGTAGATTAAAATTTGTTACTGTAAGTAGCCAATTTTCTCATTCGTGTTATCAATTTCACGAACGAGAAAATACTTCGAGTGCTTATGAAAAAAAAAATATATATATATATGTATAGATTAATAAAAATAAAAAAAACGTGCCTCAAAAATATCAAGAGGAACGTTTAGTTTATTGCCTAAAATGTAGTTCCAGCAGTCTGGTAAAAATTTGATAAACGTATCATTAAAAAAAAAAAATTTCATACAGAGTTCGTTATAGAGTGAATAGATTGTGCCTGATACTGCCTCTAAACTCTTTAAAAAATAAAAACAAACAAAGAAAAAACGAACTAGAAGCACTTGATTTCGAGCGAATTACGAATCCGCCCCCAAAAAAGATTCGTATTGATTGGTGGAGTCACGCCAATTTCTTTTTTTTTTTTTTTTTTTTTTTTACAGGTCATAATGACCTTTTGACTTAATTAGAAAAAAAAAGAAAAAATTGGTAGCGGTAAAAAAAATATATGGGAATGTGCATCCTGTCGCCAGTAGACTAGGACAATACGTTTAGGATTTTTTAAATTCCAAACATTTATTGACATATGTAAAGTTTAGAATTTAAAAAATAATTACGTTATGCGTTAGATGGAAATTAATTATATATTTTACTTTTATACATTTACTAGAAGAATTTTGATTTTTGAACGGGACGCATATCGAGTCGTTCCTAATTTATACGCCGCTTTTTTTCACACACAGATCGGTTACCATGAGAAGAGGATTCAGCTCTGAATCTCAAAAGAGGGAAGAGAAGAACAAAAAAAAAAAAAAAAATACAAAACGAAAAAAAATAAGAAGGAACTTGTTTTATAGAGATGAAAAAAATAATAATAATTTATATATCGAATAATGCCGGACGCATTAAATGTGACTCGTGTAATTTTTGACTTTAATGATAATAATATTAATAATTTTCCCTCTTTTTTATGCAAAACATCCGAAAAGCTTCCTTTTTCTCATGGTACTCGACTTTAAAAAAAAAAGAAAAAAAAAAAAAAAAGGATTTAAAAGTGAATTAATGCATGATTATTCCGCGTAATGAGCAGAAATAAAAAATAAAAGAAAAAAATAAAAAGGCGTAATTCGCCAATCATTCACGACTGTTATTTTTGTATTGGCTCTTGCAGAAAGAGAAAAAGAGAGAGAAAGAAAGAGAGTCGCACCAATATACATACAATACATATTTAGATATTTAGTTGAAATAATACATAATAATAATTATTATAGGAGCGAAATCCTTCCTAGGCTACGTGCGTAATAAAAAAAAAAAAAAAGATAAATAATAAAAATAAAAAACAATCATTAAAAAATGAAGAACGCAAGGAATGGTGAAAGAAAAAGCGCATATTTTATGTTTGATTACACATGCACTCACATATTAAATTAAAAATAAATAAATAAATAAATAAAAACGAGAGAAAAAAGAAAAATTAAATGAATGCAATGAGCGCGATTTCTGACAGTGTATGTTTTTTGATTTTGTACAGCGAATATTGTGATTCCCAATCGAATAATATATGAAAATATCAAGAAACTTGGAATTTTTTTTTTCTCTTTTTCCTTGATAATCGTAAAGTTAAAAAATTTCTATATATTAAAAATTCAGTTTGTTGAATAAATTCAAAAATTTAATTAAACTATTATTGTACAAAAAATATAATTAGATTACAAAATATTTATTTAAAAAAAAATATAATTTCTAATCAAGCGCAACTCATTAGGCCAGTTCTTGTATTGTCACAAACTTCTCTTATTGGTCGTCCTTTTGTTACTTTAACAGTGTCAACAACTGTGAAATTATTTTTATATATACGTCGCAAATCACGATAATACGGTACAAAAACTTCGTGTGGTGAACTTCCATTTTCTATTACCCATATACTTCCACTTTCTCCAAACCTGAGAATTGTCATTAAACCTTGAGCAACGATAAATGGTCTGAAAAAAGAATTTAATTTGCATTTTATAATTATTATAAATAGACTAAATTTTTATTTTATTTTATTTTTAATATTCTTACGTTTGAATTGGAAGTTGTTCAAGATTTTTAACAAAATCTGCTTTCATAACTCTGGATAATAATTTATTTGGACTATCTATCGTTAATGCCGTTTCTGTTAATCCTGGTGATAGAGTTAATATTCGAATACCAGTTTTGTTAAAATCACATTTGACCTGGAATTTTTTTTTTATCTTTCATTACTCTCTATTAAAAATTGAGTAGTTTATAGTTTCAATTAAAAATACTCACTGCTAATGATTGTGATAATCCAAGAATTGCATATTTTGTTGCCGTATAAACTGGAAGTTGTGCTGTCCATCGGAAGTCTATATTTTGGCCAATATTTACTAGTATTCCACCTCGTCCTCCTTTTTCTTTAGACATGTATTCCACGGCTAGAGTAGCAATTGACATCATACCACTCTAAAAAAAAATTAATATTTCAAAATTGAAAATTTTCTAAATTTACCTGTATTATAATTAAAAATAAATAATTCTACTTACGAGATTAACAGCTATTTCCTTCTCCCATCTTCTTTCATCTAAAATGCCTGCATTATTTATCACAATATCTATATTTCCCATAGCTGATATTGCTTCTTTAAATGCATCTAAAAAAAAAAATAATAATTATCGTCTAATGAAATTATTGATATTAAATTAATATTTTTATACCTGCATTTGATTCATGTTTAGATACATCTGTATGAATAAAAATCAATTTTTTCTTTCCATGCGATTTATCCATTGCAGATGCTATTCTCATTCCTGATATTTTGTCGATATCCAAAATTGTAATTTTCTGCAAAAAAAAAAATTATTAAAAAAATTTTTTTTTAAATTTAATATAGTCACGTGAATTTTATATTTTACTAACGTTTACACCGTGTTGCAAAAAATGATTAACAAACGCTTGTCCAAGTCCACCAACTCCACCGGTAATTAAAATATTCTTTCCAGCAACAATACTGTTAATTTCTTCTAATTCTTTAATTTTCTCTGAACCAGATGATCGTCGACTTCTTGTTCCTGAATCAGTCATTTTAAAATCGGGTGCACCTATATAAAAGAAAATTAATATTTTCTAACATAAAAATTGATAAAGAAATTAATTAACTAGAGAAATTAAATTTAACGCCATTTTTTTTTTTTTTTATTATTATTAACTTACCCATATTTTTTTTTTTTTTTTTAATAACTAGATGAAGTAAATATTAATAATTAAAAAAAAAGTTGAATATAAAATGTGATTTGTGAAATAATTCAATATCACGCGTTGAGATGAAATGAACTTTCATACTAAACGCAGAATCGTATTTATACTTGGCTGAGTTTGATTGTGATTAACCGCTCGCTTCCTGATTATGTTTTACGTTTATAATTTTATGCACTCGTGGTAAAAGTTGTAATCTAATAATTTTTTTTTATGATTCTAAACGCGTGGCGCATTTGCGTGATTAATATTTATCATCAATAAATTAATGAATACAGTAGAAATTACTTTCTTGTTTTATATTCTATCTTCTAGAAGAATCTAAAGACGATTGTTTTTTTTATTTAATCAATGATGCAGTCATTTTTTTTTATATATTTTTCACAATTTACACTTTTTATTTTTGAAAAAAAACGATTTTTTAATTTACTATTTTCATTTACCTTTTCATAATATTGCACAATTTTTTAAATCTTATCTTTCCCAGACAGTCGGAAATTGATAGAATAAAACAATAAAATATTGAGTACTTAAAAAAAAAAAACTGAAATTGCGGAAATTATTATTTTTTAAAAACATTAAATTTAATTATGATAATTGAAATTTATATTCTTTCCCAATAAAAAAAATATAGTAAAATATAAAATAAATTTTTTTAAATAATTATATTAGAATATTATAAATAGAAATGTAGAAATATAGTTCTGATTATTGTATTGCAATTTTCGAAGAATTATTGCAAATAGTGTGATGTAAAAAAATTTTAATTTTTTCTATTCTTGTCACTATTATTGCGCATGTTTGTAAATTTTTTTTTAATCTTTTGTCTGATCTGGTATAATTTTTCAAAAAGACATAGTATATTGTAAGATGAAGGTCAATTTCAGTTGTGTATATGATTTGTAATCTTTCTCTCATCTTTTGTTTACATTTATTCGATGAGTTGAATACGCTCATTGATGTTTATAATATGTAATTAATTTTTTTTTTTTTTTAACCCACAACTTCAAAATTAATAGAAAAGAAATAAATATTAAGACAGTTTTTCTATTAAATAGAAAATTATGTTATTGACGAAACTTTTTCGTTAATTAATTAACGTTAGTAAGAAATATAATAATTATTGCTGTGATATAATCAGGAGACTCTTAATTACTTTCATAATAATTTAATATAAATACTTAACAATTATTTTATTCTTAAAATTTTTTTTTTATTCAATTATTTACGTAATTTATCAGGTAAAAATAGATATTTTGTTATTCATATAAATTTCCATAAAAACAGGATTTTCCAAAATAAATTCGCATTTAGTAAATGTAAAAACCAAATAAGATATTTTTTATAAATATAAAATTATTCCCAAAACTCTTAAAATATTTCGTATGTTATAAACTTGATGTCGTTGGGGTTATCTTCAATTTGACCTGATTCTAAGAAATTATGAGGATAAAATGACTTGTCGATTTTCTTTTCATTTTATTTAATTTGGAAATTAAATTTAAAGATATATTGCAAAGAAAATTGCAATTTTTTGTTTGCTTTCGCACGATACTTCTATATAGAATATATATGTATATATATATATAATATAATCGAAAGAAAAAAGTAAAAAAAAAATCTAATTAAATAAAATATGACAGTAATATATGTGGACTATATCAGTCGAGTAAAGTTCAATAAGGAACCAGTTTAAACCAATCGTGGAAATTGTTAAATGACCATTGACTTATAACGTATTTATTAATCGTGAATTATTTCACCCTTTCTTTGCGTTTTATTGTTTCATGGCAAGGGGAAAATCTTTTGTATTTTTGCCACATATTTGAAAAGACCAATAAAACATAAATGTACAAGAGTCGTGTGCATATCGCTGTCTGACACACGACACGGATGTTATAAATTTTCATCTCAAGACGAATACGACAGACATTGTTAATTTTATATGATAACGGTGTATAATTACGTTGATTAAAATAATAATTATTAAAAAAAAAAATAAAAAATATAAACATTAAGTAGAGGAATGAACTGCCATCAACTTATGGACTCATGAAAAAGTTATAAACTAAGATCAAATCGTACAATTTCAAATAATTAATGTTTTTTAATTAATTTAATTCAATAATATCTATTTTAATTCAGTTTCTGTCTACAAATTGTCCAATATTTTTTTATTTTGAAATTCGATTTAAAAAAATTATCAAAGAAAATTATAATTTGTTGTGTTATAAAAAAAAAAATGTATATATTTTTTTTTTCTATGGAAAATATATTCTTAAGAGTTAAACACAATAATAAATTGAGGTGAGTCGACTGATAATATGCAGGTTGAAGATGTGAATCTCTTCTCAATAATATATAATTATAAAATCTGTGTATATTCTCCAAGGTTATTTATAAAAAGGGCACATATATAAATACATCATCTGAAACTTTCAAAAGTATCAGTCAGAAATCATTATTATCATCAGAAACATGATTAAAGTGTTATTTCTTTTTTTAATTATTTTTTGTTTAAAATTATTATTAGCAATGTCATTAGACACTTGTTTGCCGGAGGGTATTTTTTGTTATACTGACAATTTAAATAAAATATTTCCAAAATGTTGTGGATCATGTATAGAAGATATTGAGAGATTATATTTTAATGGAATTTGTCGTTCTGATTAATATCGCAGGTATATTATAATTCTTTTATATTTAAAATTCATAAATTTTGTATAATTGAAAAAAAATTAATTTTTTTTTTTTATTTACAGAGTGATAAATAATTTTAAGACTGGATTTTAATTTGGACTTGGGATAGATTATAAAAAAAAAATGTTTAAAAATTAATATTAAATTCATATAAAGATCGTTAATAAAAATAAGTCTATTAATGTAATTGTTAACTTTATTAAAAATTAATAGTTTTTTTTTGATAATAAAATAAGAAAATTAAAAAACAAAGTATAAAATAAAATTATAGTAACAAAAATAATATTTATATAATTTTTTTTTTTTTTTTAAATATTATCAACTTTTGACTTCATTGGTAATGCATCAGGAATTTGAATTTCATATACAGGTTTTCCTTCTTCACTAACCCAAATGCTGCCATTTTGGGCACATCTTATGACATAAACCAATCCGTGAGCTATATTTTTCACTCTGAAAAAATGTAATTTTATTTAAATTTCCATCATTTAAATTTTTTAAAAAAAATTACTATTTTATATGATTTTGTTTTATTTAAAAGATAATTACTTTTGAGAATGAATATCTTTTTCCGAGTCGAAAAAATCAGGACACTCGAGATTTTCCAAATCTATTGAATCTTTGGAAGTCGTTGACTCAAAAGTATTTGTTATTTCAGGACAAAGGACTATTATACGAACACCTGTTCGCTGATAATGGTAAGGTTGCTAAAAAAAAAGAAGTATTTTCAAAAATTCGTGAAAATAATTGTTTGTACCAAAACAAAAAATAGAGATAAATTCTAAAGTCAATTTGTTTTTGAAAATAACGATTTTTTTTAAATAGTTTTTATTTTTAAATTATTGAATAAAAAAATTGCTTCGTAAAAAAAATAAATAACTTACTCCGAATGAACGACTAAATCCAACAATTGCATGTTTCGTAGCTGAATAAATTGGATAATTAGGCAATGCTTGAAGACCAGCAACTGATGAGACATTAATAATTACACCACCTTTTCCACCAGTATCTCTGCCCATTTGTTGAGTCGCTAATAAACTTCCTCTAATGACTGCAGTCTATTTTTAAATCGAAATATAAATTCTCGAAATTGCCTTTTATTTTTTTAATTGTTTAAATTATTTTTTAAATACTTACAACATTAATATCAACAGCCTTGACAAAATTCTCTTCACTTGTAACTTCGGCATTATTTATTAAAATATCCAATCCACCAAGAATTGAAATTGCTTTTTTAAAAGTTGCTAAAAAAAAAAACATGCGATTTAAATTAAAGAAATTAAAATAATTTAAATAATTAAAAATTAAAATAATATATTTAAAAGTATAAATAAAAATATCGTATACCATCGAATTCTGAATTTTTTGTCACGTCACATTGCAAAAATATAGTTCGATTTTTTCCAAATTCTAAATTGAGCTTATCCACAATTGATTTTCCTATTGATTCCTCAACATCCACAAGAATTACAATCTGTAAATAAAATAAATGTAGAATTTGTATTTAGAGAAAGCACAAATGTGAAAATATTTTTTTAAAAAAAAATCCAAATACCGCTGCACCATTTCGTAAAAGTTCTCTACTAAAAGCCAAACCTAAACTACTAGCTGCTCCAATAACAATAGTTTTCTTATCTTTTATTTGCATTTTTTAATTTTAATTCTAACACTTTTTTTTTTGCAAAAAAATTTATCATAATATTGTAACATAAACACAGTGCATTATTAAATAATTAACGAAAACTTGACCTCATTACAAAAATAAAATTAAAAAATAATTTAGAAATATATCTTTGCAATTTAATAACTGAAATCAAGAAAGACTCTCGCAAAACTGATACAAGAATCGTATGTTTTTGTGAGTTACCCTCTGATCCATGTCGTCATAAATGATTTTCAGTTAATTAAATATATTTATAGATTAATAATTAATTTTAATTAAATATATATATATATATATATACTTTTTATTTATACATATTTTTCAAATTCTAAATTCAAAAATAGATTTATAATTTTTACTCAAATATGAAATTAAATTTTAATTTTTTTTTGTCTTTTTAAATAATAAACTAATTAAGAATATAAAAAGAAATTATTCCTTATTTAAAATATACAAAAATCATATATAATTGTCATTTAAAAATTGTATGATCCAAGGAAAATGTCAAAAGTATTTTTTTTTTTGTAAAATAATTATAATTATAGATAAGAAATTATCCCAATATATATGATTTGTCTAAAAACAGACGCATGTGGGTCGTGAAGTTCAATATTAATTTATATCAACAAACAACGTCAATGTTCGACATGTTATCAATGAATTGTACTTGAAAATAATTTTTTAAATAATAGTTAATAAATTAAAAATATCTACATCTAAAATTTTTCTATTCGAAAATGACGTTCAATGTCTTTGTTGCATCAAAGTGAAACGTCATTAATATTTAAAAAAAAAAAAATTTCAAAACTAAATTTCGGAAAATTACTTTCTATACACTGGGTATATACTTGCATACCGGGTGTAACTTTTCAGAAAATAATTATATTTAAAGAATATAATAGTAATTATAGCTAAGAAGAAATTGAATAAATTAATAAATACTTACCAAAAAGCGAAATAGTTATTTCGAAAAAAAACGCAATTACAATTTTGACATTTTTTATCTTGTCTTTAATTATACTTTATATGTAAGACAGATATAAAATTACAATATAATCTTGTATTTTAATTATTAAAATCACTTTCTTTATAATTTTATAAGGATTTGACAGCTGTCAAATTTTAGGTTATAAACAAATATTTCATTTTATTAGTTGCAATAAACTTGGGTTTTCCTCTCAAGTATTTAACGATTAATTAATTAAACAACTAATTACTTTGTTACAAATAATTGACTACAACAATTAGTCTTTTATATTTATTTAATTTTTCAAAACAGTACTGTCAATTAGCACCACTAACCTATTCTAAGATGGCGAACAACTGGTGTCTCACTAAGAACGTCCGAAATGTGAAATTTTTGGAATGAGTCATTAATTATGGACGTTCTACAATTCTATTTAATCAGAGTTTTTCATGCACGGTTGGGTAAGTAAAATACCTTGAGCTGTTATTTGATTATTACATTAAATAATTTGTTTACTTTTATTTCTTCGTATTTTTAGTAATATATTACTTTTCTACAGTGTGTGAATTTCAAATTTTACAAATAAAACTGTTTTTTGTCCATAAATACAAAAATGAACTATGTGTCCTAACATTGTGTACTAGACTTTAAACTCTGTGATGTGAATGAACTTAATAAACTTTAGAAATATTATGTTTTTAATGAACTATTTTTACTTTTATTTATTTTTAAATTGAATGGCTAACAAATAGTCTCAAGTTTTGAAAGAATAATCATGTTTTTATGCATAAAAATAAATTGAAATTAAAAAAAAAAAGGAAAACTGACGCCATTGTGAAAAATAGTGATTAAATGCCCAACCCTGGTGATGTGGAAAACCAGAGGAAAATTCTTCTGGAATTTAGGAACACGCGAAGTTAATTTTCGGTAGCATCGCTGCTTCGCTTTTGCCGCTAAAAATATTTCATGAAATTTAGGCGCAGAAAGTGCTTTAAGTTTGAAAAGAGGAAAATTTATTTCAAAAGTGGTAATTAATGAGAATAATTGAAATATCTAATTGCGTTTATCAAGTGAAATATTCGTTGAAAAAAATTACGTTGTTTCTGTTCCAGACCAATGTCAGGCATTGCAATAGCTAGACTCGCAGAGGAAAGGAAGGCGTGGAGGAAGGATCATCCTTTCGTATGTGTTTATTTATTATTATCTAAATATTTATTTCTTTTATTTTCTCAAATGTTGAATATTTTCTTTTTTTTTTTTTGAATATCTTTTATTTTTGTAACATATTTCATTTTGTACAATTCACAGGTGGGAATGTTGTAAAGCATGTCCTTTATTAATGCACATGCTTGTAAACACAAATTATTATCTTCTTTTTACTATTTTTATCTATTTAGAATAATTCTCGAATATTTAAATACAATTTTATTCTTTATTTTATAATTTCTGTTGTAATTTTATTAGAAATAGTTTAAAGAATTTAAAAATTTGTCAATATAACCTCTTTGACACTTGCGCGAAATTCCTCTTGGTAACGTTTTACACTTGTTTGAATATTCAAATGAAAATTTTAAATTTATGTAATATGGAATAAATTTCATTTGTAAATGACTAATTGAGAACTATTAGATTCTTTTTTTTCGATTCTAGTGTATTGTAATTTTTATTAATTTTTTTTTTTTTTCTCTTTTTTTCACAGGGATTTGTTGCACGTCCGACAAAAAATCCAGATGGCACACTCAATCTAATGAGTTGGGAATGTGCAATACCTGGAAAAAAATCGGTAAGTTTTCTCTTTTTAAAAAAAAAATTTTAGAAATAGAAATGTATTAAACAAAATCAATAACAGTTACTTTGTATTAAATCCTTGTGAAAGTTTGTATTTATTTTCATTTAAACGTCGATTGTATACAAAGTAAAAATAAATGTTAAAATTAAATGTAAATAAACGATTTACTATTCAAATAATATTCAAAACAATTCATTAGTTTCGAATCATACAAATGATTTATTGTTTTAATTTTTAATAAATTTTTAAAATTATTTATTTTAGACACCATGGGAAGGTGGACTATATAAATTACGAATGATTTTCAAAGATGATTATCCATCAAGTCCACCAAAATGTAAATTTGAACCACCTCTCTTCCATCCAAATGTATATCCATCGGGAACAGTTTGCTTGTCACTTTTAGATGAAGAAAAAGATTGGAGGCCAGCGATTACGATTAAACAAATTCTTTTGGGTATTCAAGATCTTCTCAATGAACCTAATGTAAAAGATCCAGCTCAAGCAGAAGCTTATACAATTTATTGGTAAATAATTTTTTTTCACTATTTATTATTTTTTAAAACAAAATTTCGTTTCATTAAATTAATGTTTCTTTTTTTAAAAAATTTTCAGTCAAAATCGACTTGAATACGAAAAACGAGTAAGAGCTCAAGCGCGAGCGATGGCACCGCAAGAGTAGCTAGTCTACTAAAAAAATATCGATATACATTTCAGCTTTACAGGAATATAAAATTCTCGGGTCTCATTTCTTCTTGTACTTTTTTTTTTCTTTCATTTTTTTTTTTTATTAACAATTATTTTTTATGTTTGTGATATTATCCAATTTGATGAAGCAATATTGTTTATTCAAGTATCAATTATTTTTTATTTATGATAACGGAAAAAAAAGAATTTGTAAAATTCCCTCGAAATAATTTTTTTTTAAAACTGATTCACACAAAAAATAAGCTGAAAATGACAAATTTTTTCCTGTCTAGAGAAAAAAGAATAAAACTTGGGAATTTGACGAATTGCTTTTGTTCTTATAAGTGTAAATCAGAGAAAAATGTATGACATCTAATCGATATCTATTAAATTAATTTTTTTTTACAAGTTGCCTTTCACTTTACTTGTTTTTTTTTTTCTTTTTAAATGGAAATTTCGTTTTGAAGGACATTCTTTTATTATTAAATATAACAATGTTTGTAAGATCAGTATTTTCACATAATGAATAATGCGAATTCATTATTGTCGATTTTATTGACAACGAATTTATAGGCTTTTTTTTTTTCTTTTTTTGTGAAAATATAAACAGAACAAAGAAAAGCGATGAATCGTAATGATAAAATAAATAAATACTGATTACTCGGATGTGTAGTTATAGAGATCAGAATTTAGTATAGACATGATAAAACTAGTGTAAGCGATTATTCCATATTGTCAAATAATAGTCCTTTAAGAATGATGTTTTTAAAAGAAATCTTTACTCTGTTCTATGGAGTAAATATTTTTCCTACGTTTATATAAATGTAAGTTAAAGGCATTTTCTTTATAAATATTGGTTGAAATGATATTGGTCCATTGAATGAGACAAAGAAAATAAAGAGGAATTCGAAATGATGAGGAAAATTAGAAACCTAAGAAATCTTTTTTTTTTATATATATATATAAATATTAATATTTTGCATTTGACAAAAAAAAAAAAAACACAAACTACGATCGAAAGTGTTTATTTTTAAGAAAAATTATTTAAATGTCTGTTAAGTACCATAAAAATCTTAAGCAATTTAATAAACTCTCTATATAAAATATTGTTCTTTTTTTTAAATTAAGACTAAATCGTAAAAAAATCGAAAAAATTAAAATATAATTATAATAAAGAAAGACAATGTCAACTCAAAAAATATATTTTTGTCTAGTTTCAATTACATAGCATTGCTTGTGTGCTTTACATCAAATGAGCAATGATAACAATTCGAAAAATGTAATATTACAATACATAATTTTTGAAACCATTAAAAATGCAAACATTCAGAAAAAAAATTGATTTTTTTTTTTTTTTTTTTTATTGCATCAGTTCTTTTTCAACGTGAAACTATCAAATTATCACTTTATTATGGAAGCAATAAATAAATTTTTAAAATTTATTTTTACGCATTATATTTTAAAAATAATTTACCAATTTTTGTTGATTTTATATAATTTCATCAAAAGAAACTTAATTGGAAAAATTATTCAAATTTGTTTTAGAAAACAAAATACTTAGAAATTTTATTGTATTTTAAAATTATAAAAAAAAATCCAATGAGAAGTCTTTAAATATTTAATTATTTATAAATATGTATATCTACAATTTTCATTGCTCCCAAATCTTAAAAGCTCATGCTCAAATCTTCGCTTCACGTCGGCTATATATGAAATTTTCCAAATACAAAAGTCATATTGATATAATTATAAAATAACCAGTCTTCCTAAAAATAATAACTATTTAGATTTAAAGAAAACAACTATTTTTTTCTCTTCTACAAGTACAAAATAATATATAAATGTAAAATTAAAAAAAAAACAAATGTATAATAAATAGTATCACAAAAAAAAAATCGCAATTCACAAGAAGCAGTGTCATAGGTATATATAGCAAAAGATTTTTTTTCAATAAATTATTATTTACGCCTGCATAGCTAGACGTATTTCTCAAAGTAGCGGATTTCTTAAGTAATTATTAACTATTTTTTTTTTTTTTTTTTTTTTTTTTCATTTTTTTCCCTTTTTTTTAATGACTAGCGTCAACAACATGATAGTCTACATTATCGCTCGATTAATTATTATAAAATAATTAACGAGCGCAACACCAAAAAATCAAGTCAATTCTTGATAATTCAACTCTCTTTACTCAAATCAAAGTTTTCATTTTTATAGAAACTTCGAATAATTTTAATTTCAAAATTTTTCTATATAATTTTTTAATATATAAATACTGTTTTTTGTTTCCTTCCTAACGAATTCATTTTTACAATTTTGATTCTATAATAATAAATTTCCAAAAAAAAGATGACACCAATTAATTATTATAATTTTTATATAAATTATTTTGATCAATTAAAAATTGATTTTATAAAAAAAGTTTCTACAGAAAATTCAAAAAAAAAAAGCAAAGATTTTTTTTTCTCTTTAAATTTGATTTAAATTTGAAAAAAAATCTTTTTAATTTTTTTTTTTTCAATTTTCATTCATCAATATTTTCCAATTGATTGAAAATTCTTTTAGAATTTATTTTTCAATAAAAATTAATTTTAAGATATTCTGAATTTCTGTATTCGCATGTATAAAAGAAAAATTTGTTTTTTTTTCACAGAAATTTGGAAAAAAAAATTATTTTTTTGAGTATATTTTCTCGGAAAATATATATGTATATGTATTTATATATAGACAATCTCTATCGACGCTGTAAATACACAATTTCTTGAATCGTTAGCTATTAAAACGACCCATGTCAAGTGCATGTTTTTCTGCGTGATATGTCTTAAAAATTTGACTAAGAACTGGCGAAACTTCAGGATCGTTAATCCATAAATTTGTCGATGATGGTGTTTCCAAAATTGATAAATAAGCTAAAAAAAAAAAGAAATATTTAATTTAATTCTCTTTAAAAAATTGTATTTTAAAAACAAAAATCATTTTATCGAAAGAAATAATTAAATTAGAGAAATAATAATTCTACTGTAATTCTATTTGAAAAGAAAAATTTTAATTTTAAAAAATACTTTAAAAGAAAACTTTACCGTGTAAAAATTTTGGATTCGTGAGACTAAGTTGAATATGAGGATTGCTCATAATTGCTTTATAAATTGGCTCTTCTGGCTTAATTCCTTCGTCTAAATCCTGTAAACTTCGTCTCCTTTCGCCAAGCAACCATTCACACTAAAAAAAAAAATGAAAATTATTTAATTTTTATGATTCTATTCTAGGATTATTTTTCCTAGAAGAATTTCAAATAAATATTTCGCTTTCTTTTATTTATATAGAAATTTCCCTTACAGCGTTTGCTTGATTGTTTCCTGTGACTTTAAGTGCTTCAATAATTTTTTTCTCCTCAAATCCCATTTCCTGAAGTGACTGTACTATTTTTGGAGTTGGTTTAAATTCCAATTTTTTATATTGTCGGAAGCTCTCCAAGGTTAATGCAACAATGTTAATAAGATTTGGCTCAACTGACCCTGTTTTGTCTGAAAATAGAAAAAAAAGGATAAAATTAAATTTTAAGCAAAATTGAAAATATAATTTTGATTTTGAAATTTAATATAAACCTGATGTACTGGGATTAGCCATTAATGAATCTAAATCGAGAACAGGAAATTGTAAATCCTCATCGTCAGAGTCATCTTCATGTTCTATTAACCATTCAAGTGCTTCAGCAGTATTCATTCTAAACAGAAAAACGATATAAATTCTTTGTCGAAATATATTTGGTAAATTTACATTTCTTTTTGGAAAAAAAAAAATAATTTAAATTTAAAAATTCTAACTTTCGTAAGCGTAACGCTTTGATGACTTTATTTTCCGAGAAACCCATGTCCATGAGATATTTAACAGCTTTCTGATCGCTTGGCGGCTTATATCTTGTCTCTAATCTCTCTTTAATATTTTTATAAAATTTATCCGCATCTGGACTGTACATGAGAATTTTGGCCGATGCTTGTACAAGAGTTATTAAAATTTTGTGAATCTCTTGCTGAAACTAAAAAAAAAAAGAATTAAATAATGAATATTAAAAAATACATTTCAAAAATAGATATTTACATCAACTGGACAACTTGTATTTGGCATAGGTCGGGAAGGATTTTTTATTGGTAAATTTGCAGTTGCATTCATTATTTCGTCTTCGGTAGGTCCTTTTAAATTTTCTTTGGATAAATTTTCTTTACTTTCAAGTGGTCTGACTTCCGACAATAGAAGCTCATCTAAATAACAAATCTATTTTTAAAAATTCTTTAAAAAATTTTAAAAAAAGAGAGAATTTAACTTACCAAAATTTTGGCAGTCTTCTTCAGTTAATTTATGATCATCAGCAAGTGTTTTTAAATTATTTGCATGTATGAGACGAAAATTGGAAGCAGATTTAGAATCATCTTGTTCGTAAAAATGTTTCATTGCAATTGTTTTCACTTTTTCAATTGTAAAATCTGGTTTTACTGTTGTTTCAAAAACAGATCCTTCCAAACTAAATGTGAAATTTTTTACAATATTATTAAGTCATTATTTAATTCAAAATTATTTTATCAAGAAAAAGTGGAACCTTATTATTTTAATGGTAAAAGTTTCAAGTGTTGAGGACGATGCCAGGTGCATTGCGTTGTTACGATTGTCAGGAACCCCTGATCTGATGGAAGAAAGAATCAAGGACCTCCTCTGGGCCCTTGAACTCTTTCTGCTATGCCAGGCGTCCACAATGTGCTCCCGTATCCATGGCAACATTAAAGAATTCTGCAAAAAAAATTGCAAAATTCAACATTAATATTTACATATAATTTTTTGGTAAAAAAAAAAACTCTTACTAATTTGGAATAAAAAATTAGAATCATTTGGATTAATATTCCTCTAAATATTTTAATTTGATTCTATATTTATATTTATTTCCCTAACTGAAATTTATTTAAAAACAAATTTTTTTTCGTATATATTTAAAATATTCTTATTGGAGTAATAAAAAGTTATTCAATACAAAAACAAATACATTTTAAATTAAACCCCTTAAAAGAAAAGAAAAATTAACAATTTCTCTAAAGATAAATATTTGATAAAAGAGAAAAGTATACCTTTTTTTTGAGAGAGAGAGATAGATAGAATATGTGAATAATTAATTGTACCTTGTTATAAAGACTACAGGCAAAAATTTATTGTTGTATTTGACCATAATTTGGTCATAGTTAACCTTTAAAATATTTTGAAATAAATTACTAAAACGTGAAAAACTTTCATAATTGTTATAGACAAATATCACAAAAGGTCAATTTTTGCTTCATTTTTGGTTATGTTTTAATCTTCTTGTCAGAAATGAGAATTTTTGACAGAAAATTGACGAAATGACATGACAGCTGACTGCAGCTGACATATTTTTTTTTTTTTTTTGTTACACAAAATGTGGTTCAAAAAAATTCCTATAGATTTCGCTGAATAAAAATATTAATCCTTAGGGTACATTTAAGGTGCTTTTATACCTCAAATTTCGATCAGATGTCTGGACCGTGAAAATGCGTGAAAAGTCATTTTCACGGCGGGTATTTTTGAATTGTTTTAAACAAAAAATGTTTTTTTTAAGAAATATAATATTAAATAATTGGTTAAATATGTAAGAACACTTTAAAATAGTAATAGAAAGATGATTTGATTGAAAAATTTAGCATATTTTGCTTAAAAACGTTTTCTGCTACAAGAAAATGTAAAATGACGATGTTTGTGAAATGGTTTGTACAGTGCTTCTTCCTTGTGAGCACTGTACAAACCATTTCACAAACATTGTCATTTTACACTTTCTTGCAGCAGAAAACGTTTTTAAGCAAAATATGCTAAATTTTTCAATCAAATCATCTTTCTGTTACTATTTTAAAGTGTTCTTACATATTTAACCAATTATTTAATATTATATTTCTTAAAAAAAAACATTTTTTGTTTAAAACAATTCAAAAATACCCGCCGTGAAAATGACTTTTCACGCATTTTCACGGTCCAGAAATAATGTTCATCTGATCGAAATTTGAGGTATATAAGCACCTTTACATTTGTGTTCGTGAATAATGAGTTAGAAAGAAATGGAATATTATTTGTCCTTTACTATCACCTATACGATTGTGGCGCTGTGGACAATTATAGAAACAAAATTATAATCAAAAAATAATTCCACTCCTACCACTGTAGTTTATTTTTTTTAACAACCGTGGCGTAAAAAAATGATCACGTGATCATTTCTTAATGTGTTTATATATGTGTGTGTATATATACATATGAGAGAAAAAGAAAATATTTTCCCAAAGAATCGTTGATCATTGTTTCTAACCTTTTTAAATAAATTGAATTGACAATTTAAATTAACGAACAGCTTGTAAAAAATTTACTTTGTTATTTACCTATGAATATTGAATTCTGCACGCAATGGAGTATCAAGGTTTATAATTTTTATATAATTATTATATATTTGTTAATATAATAAAAATGTTTTAAATCATTTCAATTGTCTAAACTATTTTTATCATATTATTGACATTTATGCATGTATTTACAATAGTTTATAATTTATTAATTTTTTTAATTAGTTTTCAATTAGGAATTCTACAATTTTTTTTTCTTTACTTATTTGAGACTTGAAAGAATCGATTGACTATTCTTTGTATGTAAAAATGTTATATTTTAAAAAATAAGAGAAAGAAAAGTGTTGTCATACTATATAACCTAAAGTTTTTCAATTTTTTTTTACCTTTTTCAAAAATAAATTTTTTATTGTTAAAATAAACAATTTTCTACTTTTAGATACGACCAAGAGTGATACTAATGACAATTGTAATTCAAGTCCCTCTTCTGAAGTAATAACAAATGAAAAAACTAATGACAATTCGTCAAATAATACATTTGACACGTGTATTGATAATACAATAAAAGCACAAGATGCTACTGCAACTACCTCAGATAATAAATCGGAAGAGAACATAGACTTCAAAGTTATTTATAACAAGCAAAAGATTAATGTCAATTTTCAACCGGATGGTACAGTATTGGAATTGAAACACTATCTTCAAAATATAATATCCGTACCTGAAGCTATGCAAAAAGTGATGTTCAAAGGTTTAGCCAAGGACAATCAAACATTGAAAAGTTTAGGAATAGTTAAAGGTAAAAAAGAAAATAAAAGAAAATAAGGTTTATTAAATTAAAAATTAATTTTTTTTTTAACAGGTGCTAAAGTTATGATAGTTGGTTCTAAATTGGACGATGTTTTGGCTGTGACAATTCCAACAAAACATGAATTTGCTGATGAATCTACAAGTGCTTCAAGTAAAGAACCATTGTCGCAACAAAAATTACATCGAAAAGTTTTAGATAAGGGTATTCCTGAGGATGCAATGCCCGGAATTTTAGATTCTAAGGTTTACATTTAAAAAATAATTTTTTTTTGTTAATTAATTTTTTCACGCTTATTTAATTGAATTTATTAATGTTTTACAGGAGCCTTTGCCTGATGTCCCATTGGCTGGAATGCTTAATAAATCAGGCGGTAAAGTAAGATTGACATTTAAATTAGAAAATGACCAATTATGGATTGGCACAAAAGAAAGGACTGAAAAAATTTCAATGAATTCGATAAAAGGTGTTCACAGTGAACCAATTCACGATCATCCAGAATATCACATAATGGTATTTAAAATTTTCACTCAAAATTGATTAAAAAAATGGTTTTTAAAATTTATCCAAAAAATTAATTTAAAATTATTAATTATTGTTTCCTACAGGCTATTCAACTAGGTCCTACCGAAGCATCAAGGTACTGGATATATTGGGTTCCCGCACAATACATATCAGCTATCAAAGATGCAATTCTTGGTAAATGGTGCTATTTTTGATTGAATTTTCATAAATATTTCATATCGTAACATATTAAGGGTAAAAAAAAAAAAAAAAGATGTATACATCGAGATAAAGGACTGTCCTAGTCATGCATAAAACGATAATTGAAATATTAACTTATTGCGTATTAAATTTATATTATGTAGAATCGGTTGCGATTTATTTCTATTTTATCGATCTATACCTGAAAAATGTACTAAAAAAAAAAGAATCAGTACATTTTAAGGTAAAATTGATTTATATTGTACCGTTTTGTTTTTGAAACAAAAAAAAATTATTTTAAAAAATATTCACGTTTCTTTTGTTTTTGCAAAAAACTGTTTTGTCAACTATAAAAAGAAACAGTCTTGTTTATGATTATAGTTTGAAACTAATCTGACTAAGAAACGTAATCTAATCTACAATAAATTATTTGTAATTATTTGTATAATTAATAAATTATAAAAAAAAAGTAACTGCCTTTTTTTAACATAAAAAAAAAAATCCAGATTTAAGGAAATTAAATATTTTTTTTGTGAATTTGAAGTCAGTTTTCTATTTTCAACAGTAACAGTTGAAATTGATATAAAAATATAAATAAATTTTTCACATTATTATGTACTAAATGCTTAACACATGAAATTAATTGTTCTAAATTTGTACATGTTGAATATGTTGATAATAATGGTAATTTTTCCGTTGTTATATGAGGATAAAATGTTTTAACTAAAGTATAATTTAATTTAAAGCTATTATTTTTGTTTTTATATTCTTCCAATTCATTTAACATATTTTTTGGAAGAGCATAATAAATTCTACAGGGGATATTTTTAGTTTTTAAAATTTCTTTACATTCATTAAGTTTTGAGAAAATTTTCTCATAAACATAATCAATATTTTTATTACCCATTTCATAAAGATAAAAATCTTGTTTTAATTTATATTTATATTTTTCACCACTTATATATGTTTTATGTGTATTTTTCAAATGTAATAATCCAGTTGGTATTGGATATGTTGAAGTTGTAAATACATGAATATGTGTTAATTGTGGTTTAACTTTTAATTCAAATGCAAAATGTGATGTTAATGGCAAAACACCGGCTTGATGAACAAAACCATAAAATATCGTAAATATAATATTAAATATATACCAAATTAATTCCAATTTTCCAATACCATTTCTATGTTTTTTTATCTCTTTCTGTTTTCCATAATTATTCTGTCTGGAAGGCACTTTATCTAAATTATTTTTTAAATATGGTGTACATAGAAACACTAGTGGTAATAATATTGGAATTATAAATCGTGGCTCTTGATGGGGAAAAATTGACAACAGTAAAACAGGAACGATAAAAGATGACATCATTAAGCCATTGATGTTATTAACACGAGGAAGCTCCAACCATCGACCTTTTAGAGCTCTAAAATAGAAAAAATACTATTCTTAACTAATTCTTTCCATATTAATGAAAAAAATAAAATATATATAAATATACCTGTACAACATTTTTCCAAACAAGAAAAGTCCCATAATTCCAAGAACATTAAACAATAATGGTATATTTATTAAAACATGTAAAAATCTTGAATGTAATCCATGTTGTTCGAGATTTTTAACAATGGCATTATATTTAATGAAATTAACTGGTGTTACTACAAAATTATTCATACTAATATCAATATTTAATATTTCGCCAATTGTCCAATAGCCATAATAAAAGCTATCGATAAATATACAAAATAAAACAGTTGGAATTCCATAAATAATGAATATAAAAATTCTAATGTGAAAATCTAAAAAACCAATACTCTTTGAACCAAGTCCTCTATTAAGCCAAAAAAATATTGGTGATAATGCAAATGCAATAAATGTCGGCCGATTGAAAATACCAAGAACAGTTAATGTTGCAATTATAAAACAATCATTCAATGAATGTAATGGCAATGATGAACGTAATTTATAATATTTTGTACGTTCAGCACCTGTTTTTGCTGCATCATAATATTCTGACAAATGATCGTCTTCAATAATTACCTAAAAAAAATTAATATTAATTAATGTAATTAATTTTCGAAATAAAATTTTTATCAAATATAATTTTTCTTACTCTTTTAGAAAATTCCATACAACGAGCCACGTAGAATAATAGTAAAGAGATAAGCGTAAGTTCAATTGAATTTGAAAATGTACGTGACATGTAACACATCATAATATAGGAACTTGCGTGAATTATCAAACGTGCTTTATAAGGCTGATTCCATATACGACAAATTTTATAAAGACAATAATCAGATATAAATGAAATGCTGCACATTAAAAGACGAGGAAATAGTAAAAGATAATATGGCGTTCTTAATGATATTCCAAATAGATAAAAAATAAAAGGAGCTAGAATTTTGAAAATTAAGTACGAAATTCCTACAGTAATTTGAGGAAATACAATACTGCGTACAGGAAAAGATACATTGTATTCCCATGGTTTATATACATCGATGTCAAAATGATCACCTACAAATGGAAACCAGTTATTAAAATACATAAAAAAAAATTGAAAATTATTTTAAAAAACCATTTTATTTAATAAAAAAATATATTTTTAATATATAAAAATAATAAATTGCAATAGAAAATACCTGATACAATTTCTATACTTTGGAAAAATTCATCAGGATGAATATAACCAGTTTGAGGTATTATATTTAATAAAATGCGTATACTAGCTAATATCCAATAAACTGTTATTGCATCATCATATGATAAAATATTTTTATAATATTTATTAAATAGTAACTTTGTTTGCCATATATTTGATTGTTTTTCTATTGTTTTCTTATTTCTTGTCATTTTTAGCCGGCCACCAAACAAAACAACATTAGGGGTTAAGATAGCAAGAAAGGTTGTGACGTGAAAATATCAGACTTGTCCACTACAATTTCTGGACAAAATTGCAGAGCAATGAGATAGAAAGAGACGGATATATTTTTATCCATTGAAAATCACCTTTATGATTATGTGACATTTCAGATCATTTACTGCAATTATTTTGAACCAACAATCCTATTAATCAGTGTTGGGAAACGTAATATAAGATACAAAATATAATCATTTTTTACTTGAAATTTTTAAAAAATGATATCAAACTCTTTGTGTATAATGAATTTTCATATTGTATATTAATTGTTTTTCATAATTAACATATGCATATTAAGAATTTAATGTAAATATTATTAAAATCAATTACATGACGCGCCCTACTTTTTAATCAGGGTTCAGAAACAATAAACAAAGTTTCATTTCATCTGTTTTTGTGATTATAATACCAGATTCAATATTGAAATATACAAATATTTATTTGTTGGTACAAAAAGAAATATACATTAATAAATAGTTGCGTAAAAATAAGCAATTGACATTTGACAGGGTTGAGTTGCAACATTTGAATAAAATCTATTTTTACGTGGAAAACTTAATTTAAATTATAAAAAGTAAATATATTTACTTATTTTATAATTTAAAATTTAAACAATAGTAGAATCTATCATAAAAATTTGATGGTAAGTTGTAAAAATTAAAATTTTAATAAATATGATATTGATAATTACTTCCCATCCCTGATTAATCGTCCGCAGCGCCATTTATATACTTTCGCTACAGTGTTGCGGAGCACAGTTTGAGAATTTGTAGTCTATTTGACGAGTGTTGGAGTGTGAAAGCTGTGGCTTGGTAGCGAGTGTTGAGTTTCAAAGTGGTGTTCAAAATTTAAGAGTTTTTTTTTTTTAATATTCTTATCTTTTCCTTAAAGAAAAGTTAAATCAACGGAGAAATGGTATTAGCGGAAAGAAATTCAGAAAGTCTACGAAATGGACGAAGATCAAGAGGTCCTAGTCCTAATGGGCAAACTGATTCTTCCAGCGATGAAGACGGAGGTTTGTATTTGAAAATTTAAGTTCTATGCTTGTGTACATTATCTTTAGATTACAAAAATTCTTAATAGTTTCATTACTTTTATTATACTGCAACATGAAATATTATATAAAATTATATCTTACAATAGCAATATATTTTTCAAAAATCCAATATTATGAAATTTTCAAGTTTTTAGTATATACTACAGAATTTGAAAAAAATATCACATCACATTCACTTGTAGTAAGATATTAATTTTAATATTACTTTTCCCTTTATTTCATTTTAAAAATTATTTTCTTTTTCAAACAAAAATTAAGACAGTTATTTTTAGTTAATTTATTTTTTTTTTTTTTTGAAATATATTTTTTAACAAATAATTGTTATGTAATTTTGCGCTATAAATTTTTTTTTAAATAAACAAAAACAATTTTAAAATATTTAATATTAATAAATTTTGTTCGTTTTGGTAAAAAATGGATTTTTATTGATTCTTTATTTTAGCTCATCTGGAATGTGTTGCGATTCAAACTGTTGTTACGCACATGAACTAGATGACAAACTCAAAACGTTCTCGATAAATCCATTGTATGCTTTATAATATCTACAGGTTATAATTTCTATTTTTAAGAAAATATATCACAAAGATGAACATTTCTATCAAAAATTATAAGAATAATATGAATTTGAATGTTATAATTAAAAAAAAAAAAAAAATAATTAACAGTAACAGCAAAATATTTCATCAGTAAATATAGTAAATTTACTATCAAAATTAGAGACAATATTCATTGTTCATTTTTTTTTAGAGATATAAAACATAAAGAAATTCATTTGATAATTAACAAAAATATTTATGGGGAAATTTATTACTGAATTGAAATCAAATTTTTTTTCCAGCGTAAAATTCTATTATTCAAGCAAAAAAAAAAAAAAAAAATACAACTCATATCCTTAGATATGAAAATTTCATTTAAATGTATATAATCTTAAAATACACGTATTTTATTGTGCGTAAAATCAACATTAATATTCTAAAGGCCCCTCATAAAAAATATTTTTAATTAAATTTAACTATTTTAACAAAGACAAGATTAAATAATTTTAAAATAGTAAATCACAGTGAAAAATGTAATAGTTTTTATCAAAACAATTTGCATTCAAGTTGTATAGAACATTATTTTATTTATTAATTAAAAATTATATATAAAATATTTATTCTTTTATTTTAAATCAATTTTTCTCTACAGTTCCTGCGGAAAAAATTCGCGTTGGTCGAGATTATCAAGTTATAGTTCCGGAATTTATTCCACTCAATGGTAATTAATGACTAAATTTTCTTAACAATTTCTTATTAAATATAATTTTTTTTCTTAATTATAATCTTTTAATATAATTATTTCGATTAAAGAGAGATCAAACAAAATAAAAACATAAAGGATATTAGAATTTAAATATTTGTCAATTAACAAAAAACCGTTTAATAAGATGAAAATTTAAAATAATTTTTTTTTTTTATTAATAATAAGATAAAATAATTCAAATATTCGCGCGCTTCATGTTGAAGAAATGGCGGCGCTCCCGTTTTTTCATGAACGATTATACAAAATTTATAATCATTCACAAATAATAATTTCAAATAAAATTTTGTTAGAAATTTATTTTGCATTTTTTTTTTTTTTTTTTTTTTTTTTTTTTTTTTTTTTTAATCATCTGCTATGATATTTTGGTTGATTCTCTTTAAATTTTATTTACTTGAATTTAATTAATTAATTAATGTTTAATAAATTTATTAATAAATTGAGAAATAAAATGCGTTTTTTTTTTAGAGAGACGATTAGATCAATGTCCTGATAGAGCCTTACTTGTTTGGTCACCGACTGCCGAAATACCCGATCATAAATGTAATTATCAAAAGATTTAAAAAATTTAATGTTCTATAAATAATAATAATAATATATTATTTTTCTTTTTGCTTTTAGTGGATGAATATATAATATTAGCAAAAGAAAAATATGGTTATAATGGAGAGCAAGCTTTAGGTATGCTATTCTGGCATAAACATAATTTAGAACGTGCAGTGTTGGACTTAGCAAATTTTACTCCATTTCCTGATGAATGGACAGTTGAGGATAAAGTTTTATTTGAACAGGCTTTTCAATTTCATGGTAAAAGTTTTCATCGCATTCGACAAATGGTGAGATATAATTTTTTTTTTTTTCTTTTATTTTTTGCGTACAACTATTTTAATTTTTAAAAACATTTATTGAAAACTAATTTAAATTAATTTTTTTTTCTATGTAAATCAATTAATTTTGATATTTTAAAATATTAAAAAATATTAGTAAAATTGTAATAATTATAATATGTAATTAATTCAGTTAATATTTCTATAATTTAGAAGAGATTAAAAAAAAAAAAATTCTCAAATTTTAATCCATTGTTACAGCTTCCTGACAAATCAATTGCAAGTTTAGTAAAGTATTACTACAGTTGGAAGAAAACACGAACTAGGACATCGTTGATGGATAGACAAGCACGAAAACTAACAAATAGTGGTAAAGAAGGAGAAAATGGTAGTGAAAATGGCAGTGAACTTGGTTCCAACACGGATAGTGAGTCTGAAGAAAAAGTAAGATCATTACATATTATTTAGTGTCTAATAAGATTTATTCTAATTTTTGTTCACAAAATATATTTGCCTTTGACACGTAAAAAAGGTGAATAAAACAAATAAATAAATAAATTTATATATATATATATATATATATATATATTTATTTATTTATTTTGTACGTTAAAGACTGCGAGAAAAATTTATGAAAAAAAAAATATTTTTGTCATTAATTTTGTTACACAATTTAGATCTGTGATTTTTTTTAAAATCATACATGTATATATAATTACTGACATTTTTATTTAGTTGAGATACTATCAATTATTTATATAATTGACTATTATATAGAAATACTTTGATAATCATAAGAATGACCATTTTTAATTTTGACACACGATTATTTAAGACAAAACAAAATTGCAAATATTGCTCTGAAATCAATTCTTTTAAAACAAAAATTATTATTTCGATATTTATAATAATGCATAGACAAAGACAAATAGAAATAAAAAAATTTCATTTAAATGCAAATTTTTAAATAAACATTGGTCTTATTCACGATATTGAAAGGTCACGATAGGAAAAAAAAAGAGAATATAGAAAATTATGTCGCGCCCTATATTCAGCAATAGTAGATTTTATTGTTTTATTAATAAAAATATGACAAATAATAATAGCAATGAGTAAATGTTAAGAAATATTTTGTAAATTATATATATTATTATTATTATTATTATTTGATTTATTATTTTTGTTCTACGTCACAAAATAAAACTTCACAGAAAGTTTCTTATAAATGTTTCGTTTGCAATTAATAATTTTTTCTTTTTTTAAAGTCTCCTTAATTTCCTATGCGATTTAAGGGTTTTACTTTTTATTTATTTAGCCACCAATAAATAATAATTAATCGTGTTTCACGCGATAAACAAAAATAACGAGGCAAATTATATTTGGAAAAAAAGCGATTAAATTTATTTTTTTTAATCGATTTTTCCATTGGTAAATTAATTTAACGAATCCCTGACTTTTATATAATTTAACGAAATCCTAAAAACACATTAATATGGCCATTTTTCCTCTTATTACACTTGGGGTGTCAATAAGGCCATTCTTGGTCTCAAAAACGGATTTCGTTTTTCTTTTATATCATATAAATATTTTATAATTTTTTTTTTATTATTATTTTAAAATATAAGAAAAAATGGTACAAAAAAAAATTCGTAGTTAAAATTTGACGTTTCGTGTGATTATATAAAAATGTCGTTTATTAGGAGAGAGGAAAATTTAAATATAGTCTCTGGGAGTTGAATGGAGTCCGCATAATACCCTTATTGACACCCATCCTTTTTTATTTCATTTCGTTAACAAATATTTCATTAAAAAAAAAAAAGCGATTACAATTAATTTTAATTTATATATGTAGATTTAAAAAAAAAATCGTTCAGAATTATACTAGCCTTGAAAATAATTTTTTTTTATTGCACTTGTTTAGAATGCTTTATATAATTAAAAATCATAATAAAATTTTTTTTTAAATTATTTTTTACTGTGAAATTTTTTTTTATTCCCTTTATTTATTGTAATTTTGTTAAATATAAAATGTTAACAAAATGAGGTAAAAAAAGCGAGTTAAAAATAAAGGGTGTTATGTGTTATAGGGGTCGTGTAGCAACTGCGGCGTTGCTTGTCATAGCGTTCGTTCTACACCCAAGGGACACGCGTGTCATAGCTGCTATCTGCACTGGAGGTCAGTGAATTTAACTAAATCTTTGTTAATAAGAAAAAAAAATTTTTGTTCATTTCTTTTTTTAATTAATATGTGGGTCTTTTTCAAGTAATTTGAAATTTTTCTTTTTTTTTTTTGGTAAAAATTATCGTCAATTTTGTATAAATTGGAGAAAAAAAGTTAATTAATAAAAAAAAAGAGACTTTAATTTTTCCAAGTTAATTAACAGAAAATGTTTACAAATTACTTTTTTTTTTTCAAAATTTAATTGAAAAATATTTGATAATGTAGAAATATAATTTTTATGAGCTTTGATATTTTATTTTTACATAATTTTTTTTCGATATTTTTTTAGTTATTTGAAAATGACTCATAAAATAGGGAGAAAATTTTTGTTATTTATTTATTTTTCTTTTTTTTATTTTTTTTTTTGTAAAAGGCGAAATTGATGGAGAATAACTTACTTGATAATTTAGGCGCACCGGTGTCGCAAGGCCATTGAGTTCTATGCCAGGTCGTACAAACAAAAGAAAACCTCCACGTGGACTGGTAGTTAATCATGACGATTTGGCAGCATTAGCAGGTCAACCGAATCAAACCAACAACAGTCTGCAAGCAATTGAAACAGAAATCGTTAGTCTCAAACGACAAGTACGTTATAATATGTGTAAACGGTTGTTTTTTTTTTATATATATAAAAGTCACGGGGATTAATTTTTTCGCAATAAAGAAAGCAATTCTTTGAAATATTTTAAATTAAAGAAATTAATTTTTAAAAATTAATAATTTTAAAAAACAAAAATTGTGAAATTTGAAAAAAAAGACATTCAATATCGGTGGACAAAAATGGGATATCAGAGCAATATTATTATTAAGGTCTAAATATAAGTCTTAAAAAAAAAAAATTATAAAATAATTCAGTATTTTTTGCACAAAAATTAATAAAAGATAAATAATTGTATTTACAAAACAGATTCAGTCAAATAAACAGCAAGTCAGTGCATTGAAACGTAAAACAACAGACGGAATTGATGATTTACGACCACCAGAAGTTACAAATCGCATAAATGCACGATGGACAAATGATGAATTATTATTGGCCGTTCAAGGTGTTAGGAAATATGGCAAAGATTTTGCAGCAATTGCAGATGTAATTGGAACGAAAAATGAATCACATTTAAGATCCTTTTTTGTAAACTATAAGAGAAGGTATAATCTTGATACAGTGCTTAAAGAATATGAGGCAGAAAATGGTCCAATTTTAATCGATGACGAAAAAGAGGAGAAGGTGAATTTTTCATGTTGTTTTTTTTTTTTTTTTATAAAAATTTTGTAACTGAAAAAAAAATTGTTTTATTTTTATACTAAAATTTTCTTTTTATTTACAGATGGAAGTCGATCAATTTTCAAATAATGAAACAGCAGAAACATCCCAAAAAGCAAAATCTTCTAGTGGAGTAAATCCATCAACAAAATAACAAATAAATTATATTTCGAATTCTTTTAAATATGAGAAATCGATTTAAATTTAAGTATATAAAATAATTATTTTATCTGAGAGCTTCTGCTGTGCATGTAAGTCTACTTTTGAATTTTTATGTAGCACCACGTGGAAAGCTATTTATGAAAGATTACCTTTCACATAAATGTAGCTATTATTGTCATCTTTATTGTTTTTTTTTTTCTTTAAATTTGGAAACATCATATAATTGACTACAATTACAACTCTTATATTATGATTGAAGAAATGTTACAAGAATTTTTAATCTTAATAAAAGAAGAAAAAATATTACAATTATGATAGAGAATTTATATTCAAATTGATGCAATATAATTTTCTAATATTTCTGAATATCACATTTAAGATCCATTTTTTTAAAAAAGCAATTTGAATATATTCTTTTATTTATGTTATAATAATCTTTATATTTAACTTGTTTAAATACCTGTTTCTATTTCAAGATAGTTAAAATTTTTATCTTCTGTAAAATTATTATGAAACATTAAAATTTGAGATTGCAAGAGATAATTTAAAGTATTTTTTTAAGAGGCCACTCCATTTTGTACAAAAATCTAGAATTTCATTTTCTTGGATTTTTTTCTATTAGCATTGACTTATTTAATATTATTTCTTATTTTTGTGATATTATCAAAAATTATTGTAATATTACAATTATATTATTATTAATATAGTAATTAACTATAAAAAAAGAATAATAAATTTTATAAAATTTGACGAATATAAAAAAATTATTTTTCAAAATTCATAATGACGAATTATATTGGTGTGTCCTCTTAAAATGTATATTCTACAAGATTTTAAGAATTATGAACGAGATTGTCATAAAACATACTCAAAAATTACTTCTAACGCAGTGATGTTTAACAAAGAGAAAAAAAAATGTAATCGACTAGTATAATTTTTTGGCATAACCTTTAAAAAACAAAAAAAAAAAAAAACCAAAAGTTTAGAAATTTAATGGAGATAAAATATTATATATTAGTGGTTCAACATGATTGTTTTTTAATGTGTGAGAATCATCAATCGTAAAAAAAAAATGATAATGTATCATTTAGCCTCAAATTATTTTTCAGATCCCTTTATTTTTTTTTGCAATATATAGAAGAAATTTTATTATGTAAGTTAGAGGATGCAAAAATTTTTGTTAATTTCACATTCTATATAAATATATATTTATGTGTAGATTTTGGCAAAAATAAAAATAAAAGGGGGAATTAAATGTGAAAAATCTGAAAATTTTGAGGAGAAATGAACAAATATCGAAAGTAAACCTTGTGAATATAAGTAGAATTACTTTTTAAGTCGTGTAATAAAATTACAAAAAGTATATTATTCCTTCTAAGTGTTGTTTGAGGTGCAAAATTGTACCCAATTCTGCTCCTCCCCTCTCCCCTTAAAAATAAGTATCTTTAGCATGTAATATTTTATATCTCATTAATACCTAAAATGGATTCCAAAAATTGTAAGCTACTGTTTCATTTGCAATAGATAATACATCTACTTTTCTCGTAAGGTAGAATTTTTGTTTTTTTTTATCTATCAAATATATATATATATATAAAAAAATATTTTTAAAAATAATCTTTTTTCAATATTGTATTCAACAATTGAAACAATAGCATTTATTGAATCCATGCGAATAAAGGGTGTTTGCCTCAAATGGGTACATCTATGTCTTTAAAAGTTAAATAGAAAAAAAAAAGAAAACTATTCTTTAGGCATTTGTCGATTATTACAATAATTATATCTATTTCTCGATAAAACAAATGTTTATCGATGAAAACAATTTTTTTTTATACCTAATTGTTGATAAAATATTTTTATCAATTTTTCGGTTAATTTTTTTAAAACTGTTTCTCTTTTTTTTTTATTGATAAAAATTTTTTTATCCTTTGTTGTAAATATTTTTTTTACTCATGGTGATAAAATATTTTTATCGGTACAATTTTTTTTAACTATTTTTTTTTGTTCAATTTTATTATAAAAAAAGAAAAGATAAATTTGCACATTTCATTGACAAATGAGAATTTTTCAGAAATAAGTAAATTTGAGTGACAAAGGAGAAATTCATCAATTTTCTTTCGTTATCAGCAAATAGTAAAAATAATATTTGATTCTTTCGACAGTAAAAAAATTAAACACTGTTAATTATTTCAAAGAGATTATTCCAGTTAATTTGATATTAAAATTAAAATATATTTTTTTTTATTAATTTAATTCGAAATTTAATTGATGAACAATCCTTTATTATTATTTATAATTGAGCGTTAATTTTCTTTTTTTTTTTTTTTTGGGAAAATGTTTGAAAATTGTAGTGAGTTAATTAATTAATACGCATTTTTGTAAAAAAAAAAATTATAAACTTCTAAAATATAATAACTTAATATAATTGAAATGTCTTTTTTTTTTATTAATATCACTGATTCTTGTTCAATCATTTAAATAACTAAACCAAACTCGAAAAATACTAAAAAATTATTTTTTACCAATTTTATTTAATGGCAATTTAAAAAAAAATATATTTCAAGTTTTAATAATTATTTACTTAAACTATGGTAATAATTAATTAATTAATAAAATAGTCGAAAAAAAATCGTTTTTACAATTTTTTTGGATTTTTTATAAGTTTCTTCCAATTTTAAGAAATTATTTTGAAAAATAATTGTAAATTTTTACAAAATGTAAATTTTGAATTTAATGTAACAAAAATTGCCAACTTTAAACGTTTTATTGAGAAGAAAAAAATAATTTCTTTTTTCAGAAATATTTTAAAATCAATCATTCGAAATTATTATTTTCAATGCAGTACAAAATATGATTTACATATGTCATAATATAAATATAAATATATATGCATTTATATTTATATATAGTGCATTTTGTGTCTCATGTACGATAGATTCTTTCGCAGAGGGTTTGCAACATGAGAATGTGCAACCCCTTTGAACTACGAGTTTTCGGTAGCAATCTTCTATTATATATACATATATATATATATCTCAAAAAGCATCATATGTAACTTGGGGGTGTGCGCATTCGCGAAGAATGGATCGATTCTGGAAATAGCACGGGGCGGAGAAGTAAGTCGGGTTAGCTTTCGACTGACAGGTCCTGTGAGATTCGACAAATTCTATCTAAACGTTAAAGAATAAAAGAAAAAACGGTCCATTTCTTATTATCATTAAAAAAAATAATAATAATAATTTACTAGAGGTTCGTGTTAATTTCAATTAACAATTTTTATTTTACTTTTTCGCTCTTAAAACTGTCTGTGTTATATATTTGAAACTTAATTTTCTTTCATTCTTTTTTTTTTCTTTTAAATTATAGTTGAAATAACGATATGTCACGGAAAAAATGTTTACAAATCAAATGTGGCTGATGAAGCTCAAATTGTAAGTAATAATTTTTAAAAAATTTTCCACTCAACCTTGACTTTTTAGCCGGGTTTATATAGTATATGTTAGGTGACCATCACTGATTTTAAACGGAATCTTTTTGAAGTTATAAAATTAGGTCATAAGGGTCGAATGACGAAAATCAGATGTTCTAATTGATTAAATATTAATAAAATTTGTAAAACAAAAATAAAAAAAAATCAAATTTTCTTTGTCCTTTCAATTAATTTTCATTTTTAATTGATGAATCTTTGTCTCAAAAATTATTACGCTGAAACATTTCAAAAGATTTTTTGAGTCGCCACTGCGGAAGTTCAATAATTATTGAGTATAAAAGGAAGAGAAGAGTCAATCTTTAGAATTAAATTTACAGGTGTTTTATAAAAGTGTTAAATTATTGATCATTGTAATTATGTAATAATTGTGTAAAATTAAATAAAAATCAATAAGTATCTACTAATATATAATACAATCATAATTATTATGTAATAATAAATTATTATATTAAATTTTTTAATTAAAAATTATAAATATAACAAAAATTTGATTATTAATATTCCGTTTGAAAAAGTAAGGGTTGACAATTTTGAAAAAATTACACAATCATCCCAACAAAGATGATAGAGAAAATTTTCAAATTTATTACATCTTATTAATAATTAATAAGTTATTTTTCCACTTTTTAACTTGATTTTCTTTCTATTCTTCTATATTTTTAAATATATTTCTAAAAAAAAATTTATAAATTACAATTTTTTTTTTTTTAAATGAAAATGCGGAATTTGATTCTTCAGTTTGATTAATCAATTTTGTTTTGAATTTAATATTTAAGATATACTTGATTTAATATTTAAACGCTGATATTATACATTAATATACTCAAAATTAAAATAAAATAATAATTAAACTGAAGAATAAAATTTTTGATTTCCAGTCATCACAGGTCGTCACTTTATTCACTTTTTTTCTATTCTTATTTTTAATTTTATCACTTATTTAACACTCAATTTCTACAAATTTCTCACCTTTTTATCATTATTTTTTGAATAAAAAAACTTTAAAAAATTTTTTTAATATTTAAAATATTATTAGAAATATTTTAACTATTTTATTTATTAATTTAATTTTTTAAAATTTTACTTTCATATTTTGAAATTAATATACAAATTATTATTGAAATTTTATTATAATTTACTAAAAAAAAAATTCCCTTTTCATTTGTATTTTGAATAGGAAATCAATACTGTGATGTGACTGGATTTCAAATATTTTCTCCCCCGTAATCTAACAAGTATACAACCGTTAATAGGGATTATAAAAAAAAATCTTTTTTGGGGAAAAAAGAAACACATTCTTTTTGGGTAAGTAAAAAAAAAAAAAAAAAAATGTTGAAGATTTGAATTTACAAATTTTGATTTCAGAAGCCCCCAAACCACTGTAGCTACTAGAGGATGCACAAGTTAGCTAAGGGTCTGAAGAAAAAGAAAAAGCAGAAGAAGGGAAAAAAGGGAACTGAAGAAGACGAGTTTAATCCAGAAGAACTTGAACGTTATAGACGTGAAAGGGCCGAGGCCCAACAAAAATTAGCCGAGGAATCTACTGATGCAAACGCTTCTTCATCGGACGAGTGGAGAAAATTTGAAGCATTAACAGCTGGTGTTGATTCAATTCTTAAAAAATCACAAGGTGATCTTGATCGTATTAAATCAACTTCATTTTTTCAACGTAAAGCTCCACCTGAGGAGAAAAAACCTGACAATAAAGAATTAGAAGAAACAAAAAATCAATCAAAAAAGTGGATTGGTTTTGATAAAGACGGAAATCCCATTGAAGAAATACAAGAAGATAAAGTAATAAATGAAATTAATGAAGATGGTTTTGTCAATATTCCCGACGATGAAGATGAACAAGAAGATTCATCAGAGGAAGATATTTTTGACACAACCTACATTGATGTTTTACAAAATACAGAAGTTCAATTAGCCTATATACCAGAGAGTCCAACTGAAGAAGACGCTGGTGACGATCCATTCGATACAACTAGTGCTGAAAAAGTTTTAAAAACAGTTGATAAGAAAGGAAAAAAATTAGTGAGTCTTGGCAATGCTGTTGAAGTTTTAGCTGGTCGTATCGATTACGTGAGCACTTGTAAACTCCAATCAACTGAACCACAAAAACCACAGAATTTACTATTGGATGACGACGTTTTTTCCGAGACTGATAAAATTCTCACTATCAATTCAGATCCAATTGAAATAAATAAAACACTTTTGGATGATGACACTGACATACAAGATTTACCAGAAATTGACATAACTAATTTACCAACAATAATACCAATTGTCTGTTCAAGTGAGGATAAAACAACAAAAATAAACGAAAACAATAATAAAACTGAGATTGATATTTCCGAATTTGAAATACTCAAAGAAAGTACAATTCTCGAAGAAATTCCCGATTTAGATGACAGTGAATTTGATTTAAACGCCACTGACGAGGTAATTATTCTCCAAGAGGCTGAGGATCCATTTAGCTCAAAAGAATGTCCAACTGAATTTCAAGATGAAATAGTTGAAGCAAGTTTTGAAGTTGCCACATTTGTTAATGAAGAAGATCCATTTGACACTGCATTCGCTGATAATATTTTACCTGGTAAAACAGAATTAAAATTTATTGAAAAAGAATTGGAAGAATTACCCGAATCAATTGTATCAATATCATTAACTGATTCAACGGGACATAATAAAGAACGTGAAATTAAATTATTAACAAAAAATTCTGTACCATTATTAAATAATTCTCTAGAAGCAGCGAGAAATAATTTACTCGATAGTTCGGCAACAGATTTAAATCAATTAGCTGACGAACCAATAAAACCATCCGAGGAATTAACATACGTTGATCCATTTGATACATCAGGTGTTCAAGAACTTCCACCAGGTAAAACTGAATTGAAATTTCTCGAAAAAGAATTATTGGGCGAACCTCATGAATCACTTGATGATGATGATTTTGATCCAAGAAAAGATGAAATAAATCCAATTGACAATAATCAATCTCAAAATCGTAAAACTTCGAGGCCAGAAGTTCTTGAGGTGACTCAACAAAAAGCAGTTGCTTTTGAAATTCCCACACCATCAGGTCGATTAGATCTTTTATCAACGAGTAAAGAGGAAAAAATATTACCATCAAAACCATTGACACCTTATTATTGTCAAAAATCATTTGAGGAAACATTTGAAAGTGACATTGAACAAGAAGTTGATCCATTTGATACAAGTTTTGTCGTTAAGGTTGCACCAAGTAAAGTAGAATTAAAATTAATTGAATCTGAATTACTGAAAGCAGAGACACAATTACCAAATAATAATCAACGATCAACCGAAGAAGTTATAAGCCAATATACAAAACAAAATTCAGTGACAAAAGTTATTGAAAGACAAGAGAGTATACTTGATTCTGAAATAACAGTTGATATTAAACCTTTAACACCTTGTATTGAGAAAAAAAATTTAGAAGAAGAAATCACATATTCTGATCCTTTTGACACGTCAATTGCTTCCAGTATTTTACCAGGTAAAGCCGAATTAAAATTATTGGAAAACGAACTCAGTCAAGTTCCTGAGAATCGTTTTATTCCACTTAATCTCGCACAAGTATCTTCTAGTATCATCGAAGGAACTAATAGTAATTTAAAGGAATCCACTGACTTCCTTTGCTTAGACGCCAATGATACTGGCGATAAAATACTAACACCTTTACAAGAGGAACAAATTTTCGCCCAAGAAGAAGAAGAAATAGATCCATTTGACACCAGTTTCGCATCAGTTGGACTTGGCAAAACAGAAATCAAGCTATTAGAGTCAGAACTGATTAACAAATAAAAAATAATATATTAATTCTCAAACTAAAAAAAAAAAGGAAAAAAATAATTTAAGAATTAAATTTAAGAAAATTAAATAATCGAACAATAATTTTAAGAGAATTGATTAGAAAAAGCCTATCCTAAAATAAAAATGGAGTCCAAAGGTGGAAATCCTTTCTTAATTGATGACCAATCAACTGTGCAGGACACAGGTTTATTTCAACAGACATCAAATCCTTTCCTTCAAGAATTTACCGAGCCAACCACAACAGTTGGCGAAAATCCATTTTTAAATTTCACCGCTGATCAATCATATCAGCCACCATCATTGGATTCAACAAATCCATTTGCAAATCCATTTGCCGCTGAATCAACGAGCATTGAATTGGATTTAATTAATAACATACCTACCTCTGATGTATTAACTAGTCAAATAGATGTTACAACTACAAATATTTTTCAAGATGATACAAAACCAGATATATTTGTCCCTATTGATGATACAGATAAGCCTATTGTCAAAACATCACCATCACTCCCATCAAGACCACCACCACCAAAACCACCGGCAAGAAATACAAAAGATCTTATACTTTCTGTTACCGGTGCAATGGATGCAACATCAAGTCAAATGTTGGATCGTCTACAACAAACGAGAACACCAAGTCCAACATTAATGCATTCACCATCGCCTACACCCGAGCATAGTGTTGCTGATCTTTTAGATGTTGATTGTAGTGTACCCGACATATCTTCTGATGATAGAAAACAAATTGATGATACAAAAAATCGTGATATTATGGACATCTTTGATGTTACAAATACAGAAACAAATTCTGTTAATCCATTATTGTCAGATGATACAACATTCCCTGAGATGATACAAGAGAATATATTTACCAATAATATTCCAATAAATGAAACACTAATTGATGATTCAAGTATCGCTAGTTCTGTGGAACATATTCCAACAACCGAGGTCACTGTCACTGATACCAGTCTATCCGGAGAATCTGCAAATTTATTTTCAGGTAAAAAAAATTCAAATACATAATAAACTTGGTAAATTATAATAATGTTTTTTGAAAAAATTGATTAACATAATTAATAATTAATTTACACAGAAAAAAGGGTTTGGTATTGACAACCAAACGTTTGGTTGGTATTTAAGTAACCAAAATTTTTTTTGTTGAATCAACAAAATTTTAATTGTCTCAATCAAAATTTTGAAAAAAAGGATTTTTGTTGTCCTAATTAAAGTTTGATTGGGACAACCAAAATTTTGTTGATTCAACAAAAAAAAATTTTGGTTGCTTAAATACCAACCAAACGTTTGGTTGTCAATACCAAAACCTTTTTTTCAGTGTAGCTAAAAATTTTAGAAATTGAATTTTTAGAGATCATTAATTAATTTAATATTATATAATAATAAAATGCTTGGTCTGTCCTTCTGTCCTAACTTGAAGTTGGCCTTTTCTGATTTCACGTGTTTTTTTTTAATAGTAATCTTATGACGTGTCAAATTTTGACAATTCTTTTTCTCATTTTTGCCAAAGTTGTATAATTGTGTTTCCAAATTTCGGAATAAGTTTCTTTAAAATTCCAAATTCGAAAATTCAATTCACGAAGCTGAAGTACACAACGTTTACCAACGAAATTTTTTTAAAAGTTGTATATTGATTCAAAAATTGTACAAAAAATTTATGATGAGAAAAAAGATGCGCCAGGAAATTTCGTATAAGATAGTAATTTGAAAAAAATTTATTTTTAAAAATTAATTTTTAAGGTACCAGTGGCCAATGAATACCTATAAAAAATTAATTATAAAAACACAGGCCTCGAATCAACTTAAAGACACAAAAAAGTCGATTTATATTCCAAAAAAAAGTGGATTTGTATTTTATTTTAACAAAAATATTTTACAGATTTTTAAATAAAAAAAAATTTTTTTTTAATAATAATCCTTTTCGAAGGGTTAAAGTTGAAATTTTTAGAAATAATTAAATTTCAAAAGATATTGTTAATTTTCAAACAATTATTAAATTTTACAGAAATGAAAATAATTTATCAAACAATTTTTGGAAAACATTTTTTTAAATTTAATTGAATTTTCAAAGATTTAAAATTAAGATTTTTGAAAATAATTGAAACTTTAAGTGTTTTGTAATTAAAATTTTAGATGATTTCACTAAAAATTTATTAGAAAATGCGGACAAAATACAGTAATTTGAAAATCATTTTTAATTGAAAAATGGTTTCAGATGGTTGAATTTTCAAAGAATATTATTAAAATAGTTAAAAATAATTGAATTTCCTTAGAGTTATAATTAAAATTATTAAATTTCAAAAAAAAAATTTTCGATGGAAAATTTTAGAAATAATTAAATTTTAGATGCTTTTAAATTCAAATTATTGAAAATTCAATTAATTTTGAATTCCAATTTTTGAGAATAATGAAATCATATTTAATTTTAAAATTGAAAATTTTTGGGAAATAATTGAATTTTAATTGAAATAATAATAATAATTATAATTGGATAATAATAATTGGATAATAATTTAATTGAAGTTCATTTTTGATTGAAAATTTGGATAATTAATTTTGAATAGAAATTTTAGAAAATAATTGAATTTTATTTCATTTTAAATTGAAAACTTGGTGAATAATTAAATTTTAAATTGAAAATTTTGGATAATTATTGGATTTTTAATTGATTTTTAATTAAAATTTCAGGTAATAATTGAATTTTAGTTTATTTTGAATTGAAATTTTTAAAAAATAATTCAATTTTATTGTGATATTTTTTTTTTAATTATAAACAATTGTTAAATTTCATAAAAATTTTAATTGAAAAATAATTTTGATATAATTAAATTTGTGATGTATTTCATTAAAATTATTAAAAATAATTAATTTAGTGAAGAATCATTTTAGTTCAAAATTTGTTAAATAATTGAATTGAAGAAGATCTGAAGAAGATCTACATTTTATACTAAAAAAATGTATTTTACTTACATTTTTTTTCAAATGTAAAAAAAAATGTCGCATTTTATTAAAATAAGTCGATAAAAATCGTATTTTTGAAAAAAGTCGTATAATCCGAGGCCTGTAAACATATAATTTTCATTATTATCATTTAATATGTAATAATATTCTAATAAATTAAATTATTATTGATAATATTAATCGCGCGTTTAATTTTGCTAGTTTTGTAATAAACTCGAAAATAAAACTTTCTCTTTGTCAACAGGTACGGAATCAACAATGCCTGATTATTTAGAATCAACGACGCTACCATTAAATTTGAATGCAAATGAACAACCTGTAATTGACGAAAAGCCCATGTCACCTGGATCTGATATATTATCATCGTCCGATGTAAATTTGTCTTCCGTGACTGAAAAAACAACTTTTGGAGTTCCCGAAATGGGAACAGCAATGTTTTCAGCAATATCACCAACAAATACCAGTGAAGGTTCATTTTTCACTTCAATTGAAAGTGTTTATACACGTGACAATATAAACGATGCAACATCAATAAATATTACAGCTACTGATTCATCAAATGCAATCAATGATTTGGATTTTAAAACAACACCAACATCAGATTTTGCAAAAAATGAAAGTTACTTTACAAATGAAATAAATAATTTTCCAAATGTCATGGAAGAAACGGCTGATTCTTTCGATGCATTTGCATCGAAATTTGATAAAGCCGCTGAACCAAGTTCAAATAGTATTTACGATCCTTTCTCCGGTGGTTCAATGGGAATGGATACTTCCGACGATGGTTAATTTCTCTACTATAATTTTACTAATTAATTAATTAATTAGTTAATTAATTAATTAATTAGTTAATTAATTAATTAATTCTAATGAAACTTTTTTCTGCAGTATGGGGTGATTCAACAGTTGGAAGTACAGATGCTGCATTCACTGGATTTGATGAATCAGATGGATTTGATTCTTTCTTGAGTATGACGGCACCACCTCAAGAAACTAAAATGAAACGAACTGAATCTGCTGAATCAGACGAGGCTCCTGATTTTAGTGTTTATATCAAGTAAGTGTTACTTTTATTATTACTAATTTGAAAAATTACACAATTTTCCATTGTTTTTTTTTTTTAGACCTAAAGAAGGAGAGCAATTGAGACAAAGTGAAGAGGGTCCAGTTCCAATTCTTGCACCACCACCAAAAAGTCCACAAAATTCTGCTTATTCCGATGCAACATTGCGCTTTAATCCATTTGATAAATCCGCTGGTTTTGCTCAAGAGGCTTATGTACCATCAGACATTCCACAAGCTGAAGTCAAACGTACCGATTCACAGGTAAACATTTTTTTTTTTCCATCAAGAAAAAAAATGGAAATAATTTTTTTTTTTTTGAAATTAACAGGAAACACCGCCGACACCGCTTTTCGATGAAGATGTAAGTCAGCCATTGGAAGATTTTCCACGTGTTACATATACAGGCGATGGTTGGGAAATGCAACTTCGTCAACCAAATAAAAAGAAAATAACAGGACAAAGATTTTGGAAGAAAATATTTGTACGACTTGTTTATCAAGGTGATAATCCGGCTGTTCAATTGTTTCAAAGTAAAGATGATAAGGATCCATTTCAAGAGTTACCATTATTACCATGTTATTCCGTATCGGAAATTGGTGCCCAACAATTTGATCATTATGGTAAAATATTTACGGTTAAACTTCAATATATTGTCTATAAGGAGAGACCAGGCGTTCGTCCCGGTCAAGTGACAAAAGCTGAAAGATTAACAAATAAATTGAGTCAATTTGCTGCATATGCGATTCAAGGTGATTATCAAGGCGTTAAGGAATTTGGTAGTGATTTGAAGAAATTAGGTCTTCCTGTGGAACATGCACCTCAGGTAAAAATTGACAAATCTAATGAGGATGAAATTTTTTTTTGTAAATTCAATTTTAAAATGAAAATTATTTTTCTGTATAGATATCACAACTTTTTAAAATAGGATCTCACAATTATGAGGATATGAAAGAATTTTCTTCGGCAATTGAAGAAGCACTTTTTAGATTATCAGCTCACAGAGATCGTGCATTGCAATATAAAATGGAGGAAGTTCAAATATCGGTTGTTGATGAACTTTATGTTGAACAACATGCAGACGGTCATGTAGAAAAGCAAATAGCTCGCGTTCGACTATTTTTCTTAGGTTTTCTCTCAGGTATGTTATCGAACAATTTTCCAATTATATATGTAAATTAAAAAAAAAAAAATATTCTATTTCAGGAATGCCTGACGTTGAATTGGGTGTGAACGATATGAGAAGACAAGGAAAAGAAGTGGTTGGTCGACATGATATTATTCCAGTTGTCACTGAAGAATGGATACGATTTGAAAATGTTGAATTTCACTCTTGCATTCAACAAGATGAATTTGAAGATTCAAAAATTATAAGGTACTTTTTTCAAATATATATATATATATATTTTTAAATTAATTAATTTCAAAATAAAAATAAAAAATTCTAAATCTCTGTGAAAATTATTTTTCTTCTTTAAGATTTAAACCACCTGATGCGTGTTATATTGAATTGTTGAGATTTCGAGTAAGGCCGCCAAAAAATCGTGAATTGCCTCTTCAATTGAAATGCGTTTTTTGCGTCACGGGAAATAAGGTAAAAAATAAATTTTATTTATTCAAAATTTTAATTCTAATTAATTGAAATTGAGTTAATGTTTCTTTTTTTTCAAAATAGGTTGAAATAAAAGCGGACATATTGGTCCCGGGTTTTACATCGAGAAAATTGGGTCAAATTCCCTGCGAAGATGTTATGGTACGAATACCAATTCCTGAATGTTGGATTTATTTATTTAGAGTTGAGAAACATTTTCGTTATGGTTCAGTAAAATCAGCTCATCGACGAACGGGTAAAATTAAAGGCATTGAAAGATTTCTTGGCGCTGTTGATAATCTTGAACCACAACTTATGGAAGCAACATCGGGTCAAGCGAAATATGAACATCAACATAAGGCTATTGTATGGAGAATGCCACGATTGCCTAAAGAAGGACAGGGTGAGTCTCGTTTCGAATATTTTATAATCGAAAAAAAAAATGTCTAAAAATAAAATTGAAAAATCGAATCGAGATGGTAAAACAAAGAATTTCTATAGAAGACATAATTTTTTTTTTTTACAGGAGCTTATACAACGCATCAATTAGTTTGCCGTTTAGCATTAACGTCATATGACCAAATTCCTCCAAATTTAGCACAGTATTGTTATGTTGAATTTACAATGCCAGCAACACAAGTATCACACACAACTGCTAGAAGTGTTAGCTTCAGAAATCATGACAGTGATGATCCACCGGAAAAATATGTACGAAATTTATCTCGACACGAATACAGGTAATTAAATATAAATTTAATATTTCCAAATATTTTTAATTAATTCAATTTTCATAAACACAATTTGCCAGATAAATATTTATAATTGAATTCACATTAGATATAATTTTTATTCATAATTCCTATCACTAAAAATAACTAAGTCAATATTCAATTTTGTTAGCTAATGATATTATTGATTTAAAGGGTTGGTATTGAGCATACAAAAGGTGAAGGTCCGGGCGCTTATTTAACTGCAACGATAGCTAAACCAATTCCCGAATCAACAGCAGAAACACATGAACCAGCACCAGCTGAATCCGACTCTGATTCCTCAGAATAGTGCAATAAAATGTAAGATTATGATTTTTTTTTATTTTTCAAATTTGCGAGAAGAAACAAAAAAAAAAAAGTGAAGAAAATATAAATGCGTATAGTAAAATAATATGAGTTTTAATGATGAAAATATAAGTTATAGAGAGATGTACCTAGCTATATATATAATATATGTTGCAAATTAATGTAAAATGTTGAAACTATTCTATATAATAATTTATAAAAGAAAAGGCTTGGTTTTCCGCTTTTGTGTTTGCAAATAATTGGATTGAGATTGATTGTATACTGAATCTATTTAAATTATAGGATATATATATATATATATATTTAAAAAAATGTACAAGAGTTCCATTTGTGAATTATTATAAAAAAAATGAAGGCAAAATTTATATGCGGGCGTTAAAGACGAAGTATCGTATCAATGTAACAAAATAGAAATTATAAACAAGATAAAAGGCGTGTTAAAGTATATTGATAATCTCGATTTTTTTGTGTGTTGTATATTCAATATTTCACTTCAATTCAATTATCTTTAGGAGTAACGAAAAAGTTAAAAAAAAAATACTAACAATTTTTGATTAATTAATAGTAGTTTTAAAAAACAATACAAATTTTAAAGATCTTAAAAAATTCAACATCAATGAAAATTATAAAAAACCGAAATTTTAAAGATCAATTTTGAGGATAATGAAAATTTCAATTAATTCAAAGAATTTGCACACAATTTTTAAAATAATAATGATTAATAAAAATTTTGAGATTTGAGTAATAATAATAATAATGGATAATAAGAAAATTACACCTCAAAATTGTTAATTTTTATATTATATAATATTGGATGAATAAAAATCAATCCCATTTTTGGTAAAATATATTTCAAATGAGGAATTCTAAGTAAATAATATATATATATTTTACTTATAACATTAAAATAAATAGAAAACAAATGGCATGAAAATTATATTTGTCGCATCAATTAAAGAATGATGTCAACAATTAAATTTAGATTTTATTCTTTTCAAGATTCACACGAGACATTTAAATTCATATCACATGCACTGACAATAAAAAAATCTGTTTTATTTATTTTTATATTTTTAAAAAGACAATAAAAAAATGATTATTTAAAAGCTATTTACAGGTTTATCGACGCTATATTATTATATTATATTAATCGTCAAGAAGAAGAAGATTTTTATTTAAAAAGAAAAAAAGATTAATATCCCTAATGAAGTTATTTTTTAAAAATCTTTACTTTTTTCTATTTAAATGTATTTCTTTAATTATAATTTTATCTTTTTTTTAAATTTGATTTGATTTGAATATTTAAAATGAATAAACAAAATTTTCTAAATGATTTTTGCATCAACAATAACTTAATTAAAAACATCACGCATATATAAAATTGAATTCCAATATATCTTTCATTGTATAAATTTAAAAATTAATTAATAACGAAACTCTTTAATTGTTTGCAAGCGGAATGAATTTCCCATTTTTTTTTTTTTTGAATTATAATTGTTTTTTTGTTAACAATTAATTATAAATCTAAATTAATCGAGGACGTTCAATTTTACTAATTTAAATTTGTATGTTGATTAAAACGTACTTTATTTATTTATAATTAAATCAATAATTAATTTCCTTTATACAATAATAATATTGAATTAATTGTATATTTAATTACTGTTATGAAAATTTTCACAAATTTCTCTTATATAATTTTCAAAAATCAAATACTAAAATCTTAATATTTGATATATAGAAAATTCATTCTATATACAACTTGTATAATCAATAATAAACCTAAAGAAAAAAAAATTGTTTTCGATACAAAATTCAAAAATCTCTATTTCATCCCTTAAATATATATATATATCATTCATTTATTTTCAAATACTTTCTCAATAAAAAGAAAAAAAATTTAATAAAAAAAATCTTAAATCTTACTGAATAAAATACTCAATAAAATCAATCTCTAAGATTCGTGATTTTTCAAAGATTCAGCTAATGGTGAAATTCGCGTACGCATTTTTATATGTGCGATAGACCTACATCTCTTCTGTTTTATCGACCCCCATGTACCAAGTATTTCCACCCTTCTACTGAGATGTGAGATTGTGTAAAATGACGCATGCTCATAGCTTTGTGCGTGATCTTTTTGCTTATATACGCTAGTTTATCGGGGGTCAAAGTAAAGGGTATAACATTTTGATTCTAAGTCAAAATTCAAGAATCTCAATACCTCTTTTTTTTTTAATCATGGAAGAAACTTGAAAAATAAGTTATACTCTCTCTTTTTCGCTATACCTTCTCTAAAAAAATGAGTTATAAATTCAAAATTCTCTAAAATGTCATCTGGTGGTGCTAGTTCTATGTTAGTGATTAATAAACAATTAAACGAAATGACAGAACGCTTGATCTCTTTATCTTCTCGGTTAATATAAAAAAAATTCACACAAAATGTAAATTTTCTCTGTAAATTTACTATACAATACCAACAAAAAAAAAAAAATAGACTCTAAAAAAAGAGCAACTCTTTCCTTTGATGAAACGAGGAATTGTTTTACAATGAAAGTTATGTGATAATAAACACTCAATTACGCGTGAAATTGAATATTTTAAAAGAAGATTCGTGATTACAGTGTTTCAAATTATAATAAAAATATAAGTTCTAAATTGAAAATCAAGTTGGAAAATTTATAAAAAAAAAAAAAAAAAAGAATTAAAATATCCAAATTTTAGAAATGTTTAGAAGAAAAAAAAAACTTTCAATCGTTAATAAGATTATATAAAGAAAAAACTTAATAAATAATGAACGTTAATTACATTGAAAGAATATATATATATATATAAATATTATTATATCGTAGAGAATGTGCTAATAGATTTTAAAAAAGAACAAATTTATCTTCAAATAAAACAAAAGGCAACGCCCGAGGATTGTATGAAGCTTCATCAATTTCCATAATATAGAGGAACAAAAATATATAAATAGAGAAAACAAATTTTCCTTCCTTTCAAAAAAAAAAAAATAATAATTTTTCTCAAGAAAAATATTACGATGATAATGTCAAGAAAAGAACACGAAAAATACATCATTAGACAACAATACAAAGTGTCAACATTAAAATTAATTATAATAAAAATATAAAAAGAAAAAATGATGAGGAAACAATTATCGAAGATACAATATATGATTAGACAAAGTGTAATTTTTGTAAAAAAATCGAAATGATCGTTTCATTATATTTAGAATTATTCATCGTTTCGATGACATTTTATGTAAATGCAAATTTAAGTTCAAGAATTGTTAAAACAAACAATGGTGAATTATCAGGTGTTATTATTTCACTTGGTCGTAATATGGAAAGTGTTGAAGTGTTTCGCGGTGTTCCCTATGCATCGCCACCAATTGGTTCACTTCGTTTTATGCCACCTGTCAGTGGTGCAATTTGGCAAGGTGTTAAAATTGCCGAGGAATTTGGACCTGTTTGTCCACAAAAGTTACCATCATTATCAGACAAAATTCCTAAAGGAAGACTTGACTATCTTCGTCGACTTCTTCCATATTTAAAAAATCAAAGTGAAGATTGTCTTTATCTTAATATTTATGCTCCAGTTCAAGGTAAGAGTGAAAAATTAATTTTTAAAAAATATTTTCACATCTCAAGTTGAAAAATATTTTTTTTTTTCCAGCTGGTTCCAGAGATATTGCAAGCAAACGATATCCTGTAATTGTATTTATTCATGGAGAAAGCTACGAATGGAGTAGTGGTAATCCTTATGATGGAAGTGTATTAGCTAGCTATGGAGGTGTAGTTGTTGTCACAATAAACTACAGATTAGGAATTTTAGGTAAAACAAATTACAATATGAAAACTAACGATGAAAAGAAAAATATTTTACGTTTTCACAATTTAAAGTCCTTCACGAATTTTCTATATATTTTTAATTCTTTAATTTATTATCATTTTAATTTTTTTTTCATTTTTAATTATAATTTATTATTGCAATTTTAAATGAATAATAAAATTATAAATAAATATTAAATTAGAAATAAATTTTTGGAAAATTTCTTAATTTATAGGATTTTTAAATGTTAATATGGATTCAAACTCACGTTCACCAGCAAATTATGGTCTTATGGATCAAATTGCTGCCTTACATTGGGTTCATGAAAATATTGTTTATTTTGGTGGCGATCCTGGTAATGTTACTTTGGTTGGACATGGAACTGGAGCAGCTTGCGTTAATTTCCTTATGACCAGCCACGCTGTTCCGGAAGGTAATTTTCAAAATTTATTCCAATCCTAAAAAAAAAGAAATCCTCAGTTTCTATTTTCTTATCATAATGCTACGTTTTTTTATTTTTATTTTAAATAAGTAATTTAAAATTTTTTTTAGAATTAAAAGAAAAAACGTAATTTTTTTTTTGAAAAGAACTGAAAAAAATTATTTTCTTTAGGTTTATTGTTTCATCGAAGTGTTTTAATGTCAGGAAGTGCATTATCTCCATGGGCACTAATAAGAGGAGCAGCTAAATACGCTACACATATTTCTAAATATTTAAATTGTTCCGAGGTTAGTAATTGAAAATTTTTAAAAAATAGATGAGAATTGTAAAATTATTTATTTTTCTATATATATATAGGCTGGCACAGATTCTCAATCATTGCTTCAGTGCTTGAGAAATGTTCCATTGGACACATTACTCTCGGCTCCAATACAAGAACTTAAATTTGCACCAGCATTTGGACCCAGTATAGACGGAGTTGTTATAACTTCCGGTGAATCAGAGGATCAATCTTGGAATTCAGAAATCGATACAATAAATACTTTATATAATATTTTATTTAGAAAAGATGTAGTGACAAAACTCTCCAGGTAAATAATTCGCTCAATTTTTTTTTCGATATTTCAATTAAAAAATTTTTTATTTTTTTTATTTTTAGATACGATTTGATGGTTGGTGTCGTCAGAACTGAGGCATATTTGTCACTGACTGCTGATGATGCTCAATATGGAATTGAGGCTGATAGAAGAATTAAAATGCTACGTGAATTTGTTCATAATACATACACTTATCATCAGACAGAAATTTTAGCTACTATTATTAATGAATATACAGATTGGGAGAAACCCGTTCAACATCCCGTGAATATTAGGTAAATTTTTGTCTCAACAAATTTTTAATTACGAATTTTATTCAAAAAAAATTTTTTTTTAGGGACGAAACATTGGAAGCTTTAGGTGATGCCAATGTTGTAGCGCCAACAACAAAAACAGCTGATTTACACAGTCAAACACATAGAAATTCATATCTTTATGTTTTTGATTATCA